>NW_027178910.1:0-23221 GCF_019968985.1 Porospora cf. gigantea B | reverse complement strand
CACCACCAAGGACTCCACGTTGAATAGAAACATAACAAAAGTCCTATTTGATCAATTCAACACTAGCCCCGGAAAAGTCTGCAGTAAATTGTGGATTGGAACACCAACAAGGTTTGAGCTGATAGGAGGCATTGAACATGTCACGAAGAAAACACGCATGTGTTATGCGTTATGTTTTTAGACATAATTGGATTTTTCCATTTCAATGACTCTCTCTCACCGACAACGTAACATTCTTGTTGGGCGCATAAAAGATGCCTTCGAAGGCTTGTTTCGCGATGAGCTGAAGCTGGACCTGGTCAGCGGCCCCCTGTTCCTTTCCACGGAGACAGGTCTGAACGATGAACTCAATGGCATAGAGCGCCCGGTGTCATTCGAGACTAAAGACGGCCAGCACCTCGAAATCGTACAATCTCTCGCCAAGTGGAAGCGTCGCGCTCTTTATAATATGGAGTATCCCCGGGGTGAAGGGCTGGTTACGCGCATGAAGGCGGTCCGGCGGGATGAGGACTTAGACGCGACCCACTCGTTCTACGTGGTGCAATGGGATTGGGAGAAGGTCATCCAGGCGTCAGACAGATCTAAGTCGTTCCTTGTGTCTGTGGCAAGCCAGATCTACGGGTGCCTTCTGAAGACTAGGGATGCCATAGCACCCATGTACACCTCGATGATGGGCAAGGAGCCACTACAGATGGCGCCTAACCTGTTTTTCATCACCACGCAGGAGCTTCACGACACCTATCCCTCTCTGACTCCAAAGGAGCGCGAGCGCGAGATATGCAAGGAGTACGGGGCCGTATTTCTTATGAAAATCGGCGGGACGCTTGCGGATGGGTCAATGCATGATGGACGGGCATCAGACTACGACGACTGGAATCTCAACGGTGACATCCTTGTATGGAATCCAGTGCTGGACAACTGTCTGGAGCTCTCTTCTATGGGAATTCGAGTCGACGCCGCCAGTCTCAAGGCGCAGATGATGGCACGGGGCGAGGATAAACGGTTTGAGTACCACCAAGCCATTCTGGCGGACACGTACCCACTCACCATCGGAGGAGGGATCGGTCAGGACCGAGTCACCATGTACTTGGCCCAGCTGCCTCATGTGGGTCAGGTTCAGGTCAGCTCATGGGGTACCTGCGTCTCGGAGGAAGAGACCAAGGAGTTCTTCACATGATCGCGCATGCAATTAACTCTAACGCTCAAAAGTGTGTAGCAGCCACCTTTGCCTTCATGTAATTTTTATCGAGAATAGAATCTTGGCACATCCATGACGCTGTCGAAACGAGCCATCCTTAAATCGAAGCTACGGACAAAAGAGATGAAGGAAATTGCCGACACAATCTGCGATTGCTGTGTTGAGAATGCAAGTTCGGCAATCGTGGACCTCGACAGAACTCTGTTCGAGGCGAGGGAGTTGGCGAAGCGACGGAGAGAATCTATGAAGAGCCAGAGTACCAATACAAACACGAAGAAGAACCAGGACACCACCAACACAAGCGCTAGCGTGGCATAAAGCATCATGAAATACACTTCCACACCACCATGAAAATGGCTATAAACCTATGTTAGTGAGGCGGAAGAGTCCCTCTGTGTTGCAGGCGTGCTTGGCGTCGTTGGTGCCTATGCAGAGCGTCTCTTCGACTTTGCTCGAACATGCCACCCGACTCCAGCCAGTACTGGAGGCTCTGGACGCAATTCGCGCAGACAACGCCACCTTTCTGAGCATCACAACCAACGACTCTGGACCTCCAACCATTACATCCTGCGCTTCGACTCTGGACGACGCCAACGCACAGCCCACCGCCCTGTCAAAGCGCAAATCCAAGCAGTTCGTGAAGAAATCCGGCTTCACAGACGATGCGCTTTTGACGCGTTGTCTCGTCCAGGAGAGCGAATACGCCAGTCAACTTACTGAGCGCCACAGGGACGACGCCCCTCTGGTCCGTCTTGACTCCTTCCTCCCCGAGAAGCCGGCTGAGATTTTTACGCTGGTGAAGGTGGGGTCGGGGCGCGAGCCTTCCTCTTGGTATGTTGAAAGAGGCACCAGTGACCCTGTAGCCTCGCCTTCAGTCTGTGATTCGTGATCATCGTTCTCCTCTAAAACCGCTAATTACTGTGACTCAGACATGAGCGTCAAGCTGAAGGAGTTCGTCCGCTCGATCAGACAATGCAAGACCATCTCGGAAGAGAAGGCCCTAATCGCTCGAGAGCTGGCACTCATCCGGACTGCGTTCAAAGACGGTAGCACTCGGCACTCGGCACGAAACATGGCCAAACTCATCTTCATCTCTATGTATGGAGAGCCAACAAGTTTCGGGTTGATAGAGTGCGTGAAGATGACCGCCTCGAGTGAGTTCCTCGACAAAAGAATAGGCTACCTAGGTGTCGTAGCTCTTATGGATCATAGTCAAGGCGACATGCTCACCCTCCTTACGAATTGTATTAAAAAGGACCTCGAGGACAGCAATCAGTACATCGCAGGAATCGCCATGGGAGCGTTAGCCGTCGTTGCGAATCCGGACCTTGCTCGAAGCCTAGGACGGGACGTCCAGACGTTATTGGAAGGGTCTAATCCTTACTTAGTCAAGCGAGCGGCGTCCTGCGCGGCTCAACTAATTCGTGCCTGCCCAGAAGAGGTCGCACGGTACATGGACCTGCTGCCGGGCCTGTGGAAGGATTCCAACCACGGCGTTCAGTTGGCGGCTGCGACGCTGACCGAAGCGGTTCTTGGCGTTTTGGACGTGGACTTTGACAAGTTGATAGGAGACGTGTTTCCGGTGGTTCTAAAACACATACAAGACGTTCCATCCACAGCTGAGGTAGACATAAATGGGTTGCCGGACCCCTTTCTGCAGGCTAGGCTCGCCCGGGTTTTGGCGACTATGGCGGTGAAGGACCAAGCGGCAGCTGCGCGTCTTCGACCTGTCCTAAAGAGTGTAGCTGACGGGATGGACACCACCAAGAACGCTGGGGCTAGCGTTGTATTTGAATGCGCCAGCGCCCTTCTTGCTATCTCCTCGGCGACATCCGTCCCCCGACAACCGAAGGTGGTTGACCTGCTGCTTCAGGACGACTCGGTGTCTGCAGGGTCTCTGGAGAGTAACACTGTTGTATCCGACACCTGTAAGGAGGCGCTGGTCTATCTGGAGAGTTTACTGGCATCCGAAGACGTGAACGTGAAGTTCGCCGCACTGGAATGCTTGGCGTCCATGGTAGGCAGCAACCCATCTGCCGTTAGGGAGATCGCCCACTCCGTGACACCGTGCCTGCATGACGATGACCAGAGCATACGGTCACGCGCGCTCGCCGTGTGTTCCTCTGCGATTTCCAGGTCGAACGTGCAGGAAACGACACGAGATTACTTGCATCTGATACTCGAGAATCAAACCGATCCCCCTCGTCTGGAGAACGTAGCCTTCGTGAACGCAGTGCTGGCGAGTTTATCCTCGAGTGTCACGACATTAGCACCCAATCGTAGGTGGATGTTCGATACGCTGCTGAAGTTGTTTTGCTTGACCGACAACGCGCCTGACCATTCGGTTTTCCAATTCGTCGAGGCGTTCAGGGCGACGCCTGAATTGCACCTGTATTTGGTCCACCGAGTATTTCACTGCCTAAGGCTGTACCCGACAAAGCCAGCGGTGGTGTTTGCCGCCCTCCAACTGATAGGTTTGGAGGGACACCTATTATTCACGAGCCCCGGAGAGGGCTATCCATGCCAAGAAGCCGACGGGGTGGTCGCTACTCTGTTGGAGACTGGCCAGATTCTAGCAAAGAGTCATCGAGTGAGTTTCCCAACGGTCGACCACGCAGCCCAGCGACTTTTTCTTTTGTCCAGCGGATATGTTCTCTGTCAGTGGTGTGCCGACGAACAGAGTCCCGGAGGTGAACCACCTGTTGCATGCGTTGGTGACTTGCGCCACACGTTTGGCGCACCAACTGCCTGCTGGAGCTGACCGCCTAATTCTCACGCTTTTTAGCTCCCTAGACCCTCTGGCAGCCATGGATGCTGAACTGGAGAAGAGGCTTGCGGAAGGTCGGGTTCTTTTGACCTTGGACCTAAATGACCAGAGGCAACTTTTGGAAAGCGAACCAGCACGATGTCCCCCGGGCCTCTGCTCTGCCGTGGGCGACGTCGGTTACATACCCGGAGCTCCGGATATGGATCTGGTAGCCAGTGGGAAGGCTCTTCAGAAGCTGACGTCTACAGCAGCCGCTGAGTCCACCTGCCTGTTGGGTGACTCCCCGAAAGTGCCGGTCACGAACGGAAATCTTCTCAGTCTGGACTCGGACCGGTCGACTTCCTCCGTTGGGCCGGTTGTGGTCGCTAGTCCACGCCTTCTTGAGAACACTGCCGTCGCGAAACCTGATGCATTTGAAGGGCTGACGCTCAATTTGCTGGTCGACTCGCCCAAGACGTCGCCTGAGAACGGTACAGCAGCGCAGACAACGAATCTGCTGGACCTCTTATGATGAGGTCGATTCTGCGCGGAGCTGAGTTTCATTTCAGTCTACTAAACATCGGCAATCATAGCTGAGGTTGTTTCATTTCAATTCACTTCATTTTCGGAACTACAGTAGTAAATGCGCTAGCAAGAAGATACCAGTGCTGAGGCCCATATTCAGTCCCGTTGAGCTGTTGTTGTCGCCCTTCAAATGCCCTGTTTTGTCGATCCCTTTGATCTTGTCGGTCTTACCGCCCTTCTTACCCTTCTTCACTTCCTTCTTCGCGTTACCCTTCTTCACTTCCTTCTTCGCGTTACCCTTCTTCACATCCTTCTTCGCGTGCTTCGTCGGCGCCGGTTTCCGCTTGTGCTTCTCAGCATGCTTGGGCTTATCGGTGTGCTTGGGCTTATCGGTGTGCTTGCCCTTCGCCTTGTCAAGAGGCTTTTTGCCGCTGGCAGGCCTAACAGAATGTTTGGACTTGTCAGAAGGGTTGGCATGCTTGGACTTGTCAGAAGGCTTGGCATGTTTGGACTTGTCAGAGTGCTTTGCCTTATGCTTGTCGTCTTTTTTAGCATGCTTGTCGTCTTTGGCTTCTTTGCCGTGCTTTGCTTTGTGCTTGTCCTCCTTGGCATCCTTGTCATGCTTTGCCTTAGGCTTGTCGTCCTTAGCAACCTTCTTATCGGGCTTATTGCTAGGCTTCTTGTCGCCTTTCTTTTCGCCTTTCTTTTCGCCTTTCTTTTCGCCTTTCTTTTCGCCTTTCTTGTCATGCTTTTTGCCGTCTTTCTTGTCATGCTTTTTGCCGTCTTTCTTGTCATGCTTCGTCTCCTCCGTCGTGGTGTCATCCCACACAAAACCAGTGTAGGGCAACCCTGGAGTTCCTAGACCGGAAAGAGGCTCAGTCGTTTCCAGTTCACCAGTGCTCTCGCCGAAGTCGTCGGAATCGTCCTGATACGCTGTGGTGTCAAAGATATCCTCTTCCATAGGAGGGGGCGTGGAGGACAAATCATCATAGGGTCTGATAATGCGCTCATCCAAATCCTTCCAGAGAACGTGCACGTCGGGGTTATCATCAGTGGCGATCGGGAAGTCGTGGCTCGCATTCGGCATCGGAATCTCTGGCTCCTCGGAAGTGGACGGCTCCGGAATGAACGGCTCCGGAGTGAATGGCTCCTCGGAAGTGGACGGCTCCGGAATGAACGGCTCCGGAGTGAACGGCTCCGGAATGAACGGCTCCGGAGTGAGCGTCTCCGGGATGGACGGCAAGGAGGGGACGAACGGCTCTGGTTCCGCGGTGGGCATGAATATATTCGATGCCTCGGGTTCTGCAGTAGGAATTAATGGCTCATCCGCAATTGTGGGCACAGTAGACAGCTCAGGAATGGACGGCTCTGGAGTGGACGGCTCCGGAATGAACGGCGAGGAGGGGACGAACGGCTCTGGTTCCGCGATGGGCGCGAATGTAGGATCGAGTGGCTTTTCCGGAACCCATGCAGGCAGTGTGGACAGGTATGGATCCGTTGGGAACCGTTGCTTTGTCAAGAAGGGGTCTTCCGCCAAAGTGGGTTCCGTGGGAATGAATGGGATCGTAGGCAATATTTCCTCAGGAGTCGAGGCAGCAGTGGGCACCTCAGGAGTCGGAGGGGTCCACACTTTCGCAGTCCACGTATCTGACTCGTCCCAGACAACAGGTTGGATCACGGTATCCGTGTAGGTAGCCGGTGTGGCCGGCTCAGTCATCACTCCGGTTTGGTCTGTCGAAGGGTTAGCCTCCGTCTGGTCCAGGACAATGGGGGCCTCAGTCCTGGGCTTGGCCAATGTGGGGTAGCCGGTGAAGGGTTCACCTGGAGTGCCGAGGGCCGGCTCAGTCACTGGCTCGGGATCCATTTGGGTCTCGGACTCATCAGTGTAGGCGTTGTGATCGACATTTTCGTCCCAGATGGCAATGGGCTCCTTGATCTTGGAAGCTTGTGTGCCTTGGGTCTCCGACCCGTCTGCAATCATATCGTCCTTGAAGGGCTTTATGGTACGGACGTCCTTGATGTCCTTCCATAGCTCTCCAAGATCTAGGTCTTCATCAGGGAGGAACTCGCTTAAGACAGGTTCAGTCATCGAAGTTGGGGCGTCGCCTGCGGTTGCATTATGTGACGAGGCTTGCGATGACGAAGCTGACGTAACGGAACTCGATGCCCCAGAGGACATGGAGGCACTAGTAAGGCTAGAAGCCCCAGAGCTGCTTGAGGCCCCAGAGGTGGACGTCTCCTTGGTGGTGGTCAGTGCCCCTGAACTGGTATTCGTGAAACTCGGCTTCGTGCTTGCTCCAGTAGCCGTGGTTTCTACGATGGGCTCCGTAAAGGGTTTGGCTGCAAGGTGGTCATTCAGAGCCGCCAGTGATCCCGTCCAGGGAGCTCCAGGTGTCCCAAGGAAGTGGCTGGTCTCGGGAGTCGTGTCAGTGCTGCTAGCCGAAGTCTCAGTCATCGACTTGTCGCCTTCCTTGGACTCTGTCGAGGCCTTGGAGGAGCTAGCCGAAGCCTGTTGAGTGGACGGATCACCTGAAAAGATGTCTGGGAATACATTCTTCGCGAACTCTGCCGCATCCGACTCATTCCGTTGAAGGACTCGAGCCATCGAAGCGGCAATCAAGAAGGATACTAGCTTCATTGGAAGATATGATAAATTTGAACCAATGTTGGATTAGCACAAGACCACGTAGATACGTATCCAAGACACTCAGCACTGAGACGTGGAAAGCAAAGGTTGGGTCTGGACAACATTCGGTCTTGACGTTATTCACGGACCCATCAGTGTGATGACTGTTGGGGTGGGGTTGCAGCTGCATGAAACGGACGATTATTAATGTGCTCCTGCCTGAAGCCTGTCTAAATCTCTTGTCACAACGAACCCATGCGAGAATGTCATGCTAACTCCAGTCCATCAGCAGCCCGCCTCCTCACAGCTTCATAGAATGCTTGGTGGAGACGTGCACAGGCTTTCTGAGACGTTGACACCAGCTGCGCGAGCGCATCCTCTGGAACCCGATTGTACATCATTAGTGACGCCAGCTTGTTGTGACGACTGGTACAGGCAACTGAAACGGTTGGAGTACCGACGAGTTCCCGCTGTGCCAGATCCACGAGGACATGGTTGTCGACAAGCCCCACATCCACAGCGGACACCATTTCCTTGAGGCTGATGCCAGCGTCGACAACGGCCAACATTGCGCAGTTAATTACAGGAGCGAGTAGATTGCCGTCCAGTGCAATGACGGTCACATCGATCTTGATGTAGCTCGACTCATACCTGTCAGCGGCTATGACGCCACTTAAGATGCCCTTCAATGCCAACGCAGCTGTCGCGGCCCTCCTATCGTTTCGCCGCATCACCTTCCGATCCAGAAATGCGAACGGCGCAACGGAGATGTTCACTGTCAGCAGGTCGCAACCTCGCGGTCTCTCAACGGGCCCAACCACAGCCGCCACTACCTGTGTGAGGCCGACTTTCAACTCGGCCGAACCATCAGCTTCTCGAATGACACCCCCGACTCGAACCTCCATGGAACGAGTCTCATCGCTTAGTCGACCATCCAACCGGAACCCTTCTGGTGTAATCACCTCCAGTCGACTCTGAGTTCGACACAGATCTTACCACTTACCATCACTAAAATAGCGAGATTTGGCATGTCCCTCTTTGACACTGCAAACCTCATTCAGCTTCTCCAAACTCGAGAGTCTACCAGCGGGTTAGAGACCGGCATTCAAGTCCAAGTTCCCGACACGTATTTCCAATCATCAACGAAGCCCTTCAATGTCGAAGCTTCCCACCACGACTGCACTCTTACGACCCCCTCTGGCTACGAACCACAATCGCTGACCCAAGAGAAATCAGTGCTCGACGCAGTCAGCAGTGGCGAACCTGTGCCTCTCAACGACAGCAAAGAGAGTCGCCGACGTCGGCGCGCAGAGAAAGCCGCCCGACTTGAGAAATGGTTCGGAATGCCAGCACAGACGAACGTGTCACCAGAAACCGTCAAAGAAATTGAGGCTCTTGAGTTCCGCGGTATGTTGCAGAGAGAAAAAGGTCGGCGCATGCGTCAGCACCAGTCGCTAGGCGTTCCAAAATACTTCCACATGGCGACGGAGGTGGCTGTGGGTCTCGCCGACAGGAAGATTGGAGAGAACACTCGGGTGATTTCGAAGGATAGGAAGACCGATAGGAGCGTGTTGTCCGAACTATTGAGGTTGCAGAAAAAGGAAAAAACTAAGTAAATTAAAGATGCTGAATTCCAGAGCAATTCGCTACCACACAGAGCTAGCAAGTATACTGCAGGATCTTATGGACAACCTCGACCAGGAGGCCAGTCCAGCCGACACGAAGGCGTTGCAGAAGAGCGTCGACGTCCTTACACGGCAGCTGGTTAGTGGGTGCTCGGGGGAATCTCGATCCAGTCGCCGCGGAGGACATGAAGCGCATGGCCGAACAGCGAGCTACTGAGCGGGCGGCGGCGAAGAGCCAGGCCCAGCTGCTCCGAGATGAAAATGCCGCGCTGGTGGCCACTATAGCGAAGCTCGAAGAGCGGCTTGAGCGGGAAACCGCCGCTGTAGTCTCCTTGGAGCTAGACTCTTCTCGTTTGGGAGCCCTTGAAAGGGAGCTTCGGCAAAAGGAGGCTGAGGTGGAAAAAGTAAAACAGGAAGCTCAAGAGGCCGTGTGTACGGTGAAGCGACAGCAAAGGCTGTCCGAGGAACGAGAATCTGAGCTGGTGGAGGCGAATCGGAAGCTCGTAGGGTCTGCTGGGGTGACCGCCCAACTGCAGACGGCACTCAGCGCGATAGAGGAGGAAAAAGACATGTGGAGATCTGCCGCCGGGGAAGCCCAATGCGAGATCGTAAGGCTGCAAGGGGTTCAAGCCGATCTGGAGGGCAAACTGACACTCCGGAAAGACGAAAATGATCAGCAGATGCACTCTACAGTGTTGCGCAAATACTATGATCGGTCATCGAGGTTCAACAGAATAGTGCTTGCCAACCTGCTCGGATGGGATGCAAACGTGGTCGAGACTACCTGCGGAACGGAGATGCACCTGAAGCTTTTGACACCTGAGAACCTAGGCGTGTTCAAGTTCACCCTGGAGACATCCATGGACACGGTCCTAGAATCCGGATCTGTGGATCCAATGGATTTCGAGTTCCATGTAACTGGAAAACTAAAGAACCTGTGGGAGAAGGACGACAAGCTGCGACTCAAGCTGGCCAAGCTCAAGTCGTACCCGTTGTTCCTGGCTCAGTTGCTGACAGAGCTGTCATCTGACCGGTGACCTTGTTATGTGCTCATGGGGGGTTTTTAGAAAAAGCCGCAAATTCACCATGCCCGACCACCTGGCCACGCAGAACCTCGACACGCTGGACGTAAGATCTCGGACACTTCCTCACACAGCCCGCAAAGCTGACGCCACTGACGCCGGAGGTGATTTCGAGGCAGGCTACGATCAATATCGGCACGATTGGGCATGTAGCCCATGGTAAGTCAACGATTGTGCGGGCAATCTCTGGTGTACAAACTGTACGGTTTAAACGAGAAAAGGAGAGGAACATCACGATCTATCTAGGGTACGCCAACGCTAAGGTGTACTGTTGCGAGAACGGAAACACAGAAAAGTGCCGGTCTCCTGAGTGCTATAAGTCTTATCCGTCTAACCACGTCGACGACCCAGTTTGCCTAAAGTGTGGCGGTGCGATGGTTCTCAAGAGACATTTCTCGTTCGTTGACTGTCCGGGTCACGATATCCTGATGGCTACGATGCTCAATGGGGCTGCGGTGATGGATGGCGCCCTGCTACTCGTAGCAGGCAATGAGTCCTGCCCGCAACCACAGACGTCTGAGCACTTGGCCGCTGTGGAAATCATGCGCCTGAAGCACCTACTGATCCTCCAGAACAAGGTGGAACTCATCAAGAAGCATCAGGCCCTTCAACAGCATGATGAGATCCGGGACTTCGTAAAGGGCACCATTGCACAGAACTCTCCTATCATCCCTGTCTCGGCCGTACTGCAGTTTAACATCGACGTCTTGTGCGAGTATCTGGTGACCCAAATACCTGTACCGGTTCGTGACTTCACGTCGAGTCCACACATGATCATCATTCGATCTTTTGACGTCAACAAACCGGGGGAGGACATCGAAGATCTCAAAGGAGGCGTTGCTGGTGGCACCTTGCTGAAGGGCGTGCTGCGTGTGGGAGACGAGATTGAGATCCGACCTGGCGTTATCACCCAAAGCGATAGCGGAGTCGTATGCACTCCGATCCGATCTAGAATCCGCTCTCTGTTCGCGGAGCAGAATGAGCTCCAATTCGCAGTGCCAGGCGGTCTCATCGGGGTAGGCACCCAACTAGACCCCAAGTTGACCCGTTCAGATCGCTTGGTGGGTTCCGTACTGGGCGCTCCTGGGCACCTTCCAGACATTTATGACGAAATCAAGATCAGCTACTACCTGCTGAGGCGGCTGCTTGGCGTCAAGTCTGACGACAGCAGGGCTGAGGTGAGCAAGCTGAAGTCCAAGGAGTACCTTATGTTGAATATCGGGTCCACCACGGTCGGCGCCCGCGTCAAGAAGGTGGACAAGGACAAGATGTGCCGCTTGTCTCTCTCGCTGCCGGTTTGCGCGGGCATCGGAAGTAACGTGGCGCTTTCGCGGCGGATCGAGAAGCATTGGCGTCTGATTGGATGGGGTCAGATTCTCAAGGGTCGGTCGTGATGCTGTGGTTTTGACTCTGCATGGCTGCATACAAGTTGGCAAGTTCTAAACACCATCAGTATTCTATGCCTTTCATGGACTCCGCTAGGGTTTTCGCACTAGCTCGGAGCGCCTCGTTCTCTTCGTCTTTGAAGGTCAAATTGACCACGCCGTGCACACCATGAGCTCCGAGAAGGCACGGCACCGTCAAAACCACGTCTTCCTCTATCCCAAAAAGCCCCTGCACGAAGGTCCCTACCGCGGCCACTTCCTCGGTGTTATGCAGAATGCGCCTGCACAGCTGGGCAACGCTGAATCCGATTCCCCAATTCGTGTATCCCTTCAGCCGGATAATCTCCTCCGCGCTGGCCACCACGTGCTTGTGCGCGTTGGACGTCTTTGAGAGGTCGCAGAGCTCACTTACAATGGCGGAGCCCACGTTGGTGGAGCTCCAGACCGGCACGGACGAATCGCCATGCTCGCCTAGAATGAAGGCATGGATTGAGGATGTACTGCAGTGCAACTCGTTCGCCAGGTAATGTCGGAAGCGGCCCGTGTCCAAATTGCAGCCAGTGCTGATCACCCGGTTGCGGCAGAAGCCTGAGAGCTTCCAGGCGACATAAGTCATGATGTCGCAGGGGTTGGTGGCGATGAGGAGCACCGCATCGGGACTATGCTTGGCGATTTCAGGGATGATACTCTTAAAGACGTTAACGTTTCGTTGGAGAAGCCCTAGTCGCGACTCGCCTGGCTGCTGACGAACGCCAGCAGTCACCACAACGATCCGACTGTTCGCTGTGTCCTTCAAGTTCGTGGCCGCAAAAACGCAAGGCGGGTTCGCAATGAACGTTAGCGCCTGCTGAATGTCCTTCACCTCTCCATGTAGTCTGTCAGCCACCACGTCAAACATGCATACGCGGTTCCCAACAGCCTGGGATACACAGGCGAGCGCACAGGCTAGACCCACCTGGCCTGCCGCCCCGACGACGGTAATGGTCCACGGGAAGGTCTGCTCCTTCCGATGAGTATGAAAGACGTTCAGAATAACAGGGGAGCTTTCATCCTCTGCCGACATTTTATAAGATTTGCCAGGATACGATATGAATGGTTCCGATATTCTGTTGGAGATATCTCACCGCAGTTCGATATTCGCTACCGTTCGTAGAGTGCTGTGTTTCGTAACGTAGAATCATAAATCCGACGATTTCTTCACAGAGACACATTTCAAACGATAGAAAGGTATTACCAGTTCGAGACCTGAGTGCCCTTCTTCACCCAAGGAGAAAACATCGCTAGGAACGCTTTCCACTTCGAGACCGGTACGTCTACTCCTACGTGGATTCGCATCTCCTGATCGCACGGACAGGCGTTGCCGATGCAACCGCAAGGCTCGCCTTCAGTCATCGGAGTCGGCGACAAAGTCGACTTCTCCGCCGTCGCCGTTCTCGTCGTGGTGTCTGTCTCCACAGGGAAAAGCTGACCTTCGCAGTACAAACCCTTAATCTCATTTAGCACGAAGACGATGATATCGTTGATGTACGGAAATCGGCGGCCTTCGAGACTGTAGAACAGGCCGTTGAGGCCGGCAGCGGTGAACATCTGCTGATAGTGCTCTCTGAGACACTGTGCTTCGGTATTAGCTGTTGGGCAGTTACCGTAGTACTTCACGAAGCCGAGACTGGTGTCTGCAGACGGAGTCAGCATCACCGGAATGACGGCCTCTATCTTCTTCAAGGCGTTCATCGCCTCATCTGGCGTTGGGTACTCGTACCTTAGACAATTTTCTGGGGTGTCGACGACGTTTCCATGCGTCAGAAAGACGTCGTCGAACTTCCAAGGTCCACACTTGTCTCGGATCTCGTCGAATTCGGCTTCCTCATGCGTGGAGAGGGTTCCCGCGTCGAACTTCTCTCGCAGTTCGATCAACTCATCGTGGAGACGACGACCTGTCTTGCAGGACCCGTAAGAAAGCGCCCAGTCATCCTCGAAGTCCTCTGTGCCCCAGTTAGTGTTCCAGTTACGCACGTTTTCAGCAGCGTCACCTGCTATGTGCGGAAGGGCATCAGTGATAGAGAAAACCACCCTGATTATAGTAGCCTCGTCGTCGTCTCCGGTAGAGAATCCCCACTCAGAATCATTTGCAATGGAAACTAACGAGCCTAGCAAGTTCTCCTTGTAGTCGCCGCCTCCACTAATGTTGAGGAAGGTAGACGCTCGACGCAGACTGGCTACGTCGTCGGTCAAAGGGGACTTTAGCTTGTAACAATGGTCTCTCCGGAATGTTTTAGGAAAGTCTCCATGATCGCCGTAGCCGCTGATGGGGATTGGCTTATCACTGAACGTGCTGAACCCAAGTCGGGAACCTGGGTAGATACCAGAAACCTCCTTCATAAGCTGGCCGAGGTTATCTCGAAACTGGCCGACTACGTTTGCAAAGGAACCAGAGACGTCCTGGTTGATGGCCAGTTCAAATTTTACACGGCAGGAATCAAGTCGCCAGGGGTGCGAATTGTTCCCCCGTGCGCGAAGGAACCCTCCACGGTTGATGAAATCTTCAAAGCTGACGCCGTTGATAGACGTTTTCTCGTTGACCGAGGTCTTAAACCACTCAGGGTTTGAGCCTAGAGCCACGGTTATCACCATCGAGATAATGGCATTCATCCTGACAATTTGAGATAGTTGACTACCACAACTAAACACTTACTACATGACTGTGACCCACTCACATAACACTTCCCCGAAGTAGAACTTCGATGAAGCCATTGTATTGGCATCAAACGATCGCAATTGATGCAGCCGGAGTCCTGCAGGATATACAACACCCAGCTTGTGGGTTGGCTGGGGTTCACACCAGCGGGGACACGTAATGTCTGATGGTGTGTCGAGTTTAACCTCTTCCGACGGAGGGGTCTTGGACTGACCCCTACGAGGAGAGGCTGACACCGGCGCAGACACAGCCACCTTAGGGGGCGTTTGGCAGCGAGCGGCATTTCTGAAGGGGATTTTTCCATGCTGAAACGCATTGGCTCGTTGCTTCAGCTGTTTCATTGTATCAAGGCACTCGGATACATACTGCTGTGTTTTCGCCGCCAGTATCGATGCCATGTTCTCCCTGGTTGCATTTATTGTCTTCAACCGTTTGGTCGATTTACTCAAACCAAGCGGCACATTCTCGAGGCGGGCACACCCCTCCATACCCCTGACCAACTCGCGAACTTGGTATGTATCAACCACCTTATGCATGTCGATGATAGCGTTGCAGTCTCGAAACACGTCCGTCACACTTCCGAAGAGATCAATGACCTCCGTGCACGGTACATTGGGAAGCGCTGATGAGGCCAGCAGAAGTTTAAGCGCCTGCATCTCCCCCACGAATGGAGCGACGAGAATCGGAAGGTCACAAAGGCATGTCACCGACAAATTTGGCCAAGAGGGAATAGAAAACTCCCTCCCGACATCATAGGGCTTTATCGTCCAACCCATCATAGGCGTGACCAACACGGATAAATCTGCTGAGATCCGGTCGACGTGTCTTCGCAACTCCGGATTCGTCCACATCAGAGCGATAAGTTCGGTGTAGTGGTAGTTGCCGAGCCAGGCAAACCGAAACACGCAGCTCAAAACGTCCGAGAACGTGTCCTTCAGCGGTCCAGGCTCCACCGTCTGCAGGAAGCACTTGAATCTCCAAAGACACTGGTGCAACTCGTAGTTGACAAATAGATGTCCGGGACGAGGAGATTCATGCGAGTCTAGTAGGTTATGCAGCCAATGTGGAAGCATGTCGGAGCCAACGATCCGACACACTTTCTTAATGCTGATCAATAGGCGAAGAATGCGTTCCTCGTCACCGGTTATATGGCCTACAGGGAGGACAATACGCGCCACAGCGCTAGTTTGATCCGTCGAAACCAACGACAGTAAGAACGCGAGGACGAAGATGAGTCCTGATTTGCGTTGGTGGAGCCACCAGTCACTGAGGGCTTTAAGCTTGGATAGGCGCTCTCTGTTGGCGATACTCCGCGACACCTCAATAAATTTGTGATGCAGGAGACGAATCAGTCGGCATGGAAGCAAATCTGCAGGCACATCTCCCAGCTCTGGGTGCTTCCCCCTCACGAGTGACTGAACGTGCGTCACGGCGGCATCATCTCCATCAAACTCGGACCAATCAAATGCCAGCCAGCACTCCTTCCCAAAGAAATGCTCGTTCAAGCTGAACAGACCTGCCCATTGCAATCGCACGTCCACGATATCAGGACTGCTCCCACTTGCGGCTTCGCCGCTCAATTGTCGGATGCTGGAAAGGACGCCCAGACTTCGCAGTCGAGTCCTCGCAGTCGTACCCTCGAGGCGCAAGGACCCTAACGCCGCAAGTGCCGCTTTCAACCCATTTTCGACCGTCTGGCTTACCGCTTCGTCACCCGTAAACCACGTCTCCAGGAAGCGGATGTAGTCAATCAGAGAATGTTGCAGCTTAGTGGGGTGCATCCACAAGAGGTTATTGGCGAAGACGTGACTTTTTCGGAGAAGCGTAGGGTGGATTTTTTGGAGTGGTGATGGATGGTCGCGTTTCAGATACATCCATGGCTTGGAAGTCGGCGATTCTGAATCAGGACAGCTAAATCGTCCTATGAAGCTGAAAGGTACTCGATGGTGATGATCATGTCCAGTAGCTTCTGCCAGCATGCTGTTGCCATCCTCAACAACGGAGCGAACGTCGCAGCGTGCCAACCAGTTGCGCCATCGACGAGATCCCATCAACGAGTTGGATGACAGCATGGACATCAGTTCCGGGTACTCTGAAAACTGAAGAGGATTGCCAACAAAAATGGCCTTAAGTCTCCGTTCTAGCTGCCTTGCCTGACACGAGAAAGGTAACACCACGATCACAGGGCTTCTCGTGGCGACATCGAGGTTGAGCCGCTCAGCCAGGTCATCGTTGAGCACGCCGTCATTCGACCACGGCACACAGACATCCGCCGGGGCCACACGTTCCCAAGGAGCTGGATCTAGTATCGTCTTGCAGTCGGATTTACACTGTTCGGATACCTTTTCAATGATGTCCAACATATGCACATCTTTGGTCAGAATGCTCATGGAGGCGATGGGCCAGGAGGCAGAACACGGGTTCTTTCCAGTTTCCTGGAGCCGCATGAAGTAATAATCGAATTAAGGTACGAAATGTAGCCATGAATTTCACTCCCATGCCGATTGTTCATTAATGTCATTCGAATTTGTTGCCCAGTCCTAATAGAATAGGTTTCAGCACATTTTGTATCAATTTCTGAAAAGTGAAAGCTCGACATGCGCTGTTCCCGCGATCCCTGCGCATCTCCCCTCCTAAAGGCAGTACTCTCACTTCCACTTTGCCGCCCAACTAAGGAAATGCATGCCAACGAGTGCCTGAAGAAAATGAAATCCCCAGCCAGCTTTGTAACACAAGGAGAGCTGAAGGTGCCATGTTGCTCCGGATGCCAAGAATGCAGAAAATGCCGACTCCAATGGCCTAGCTTGACTCGTACGCCTCCCAGATCGGTGGACCTTGAGCACCTGCTATCCAGAGGAAGCACTCTAGACGCCTTCGATTCGTTGACCCTGGTGTGCCGCCGTCACCCGGGCACCCACCGAACAATTCCGCCCAAACTGCTCACCCCTCAGGAGCACCTATGCGCCTGCTTTCACACGTGCCAGCCAAACGCTCATCGGTGCTCTCGCAGGCGACAGCGAGTCCTGAGTCGGACAGCAGCGCAGGTGGTAGAGTGCTTTACAAGTATGGGCCCCCATGTCTTCGGTTACTTCATATTCTCTGTCAGCGTAATGTGTCCCCCAAGTACGGTCCGCACGCTCCAGGCCGATATCGTCCTCATTTGTTCTGTCTGCACTGTCCTTGCTTTCCTTCACATGATGAGAAAGGTGAGGGCCTGTATTTTTTTAAACGCAGCTGGAAGTTATCCGATATCCGATGTCGCGCGACGATATCGAGGCGACATACTCGAGGATGGTAGTACTAGTCCCAGTGATCGTGCTCATGACTATTTTGCTTTGTTCCACCTAAGTGCAAGCGGTCATCTGTGAGAGACTATTTTCGAAGGGTATCTGTAGAACATCTTTGGAAAGTCGAAAGACACAATTTTCATGCGGTTGCAGTTGGAAAAGACATCTGCTATCTCGTCATTAGTTGGGTCGCTCAAAATAGTGGGCATGGATACCGTGATGATGGGTGTTCTCGACAGGGCAGCCGCCGAGTTTCCCCCTGGATCACCCAAACTGCTGCAACCAGGCGACTGGCATGCAGCAGATCCGTCCAAAGTCTGTGTGCCATGGTCGATTGAAAGCGTGCCCGACGACGACTTGGCTGAGATGTTGCACCCCGGTTCCCTCGCGGATTCCCCTAGACTGGTGGTGTTACCTTTCTCGTGCCAGGCAAGGGAGCTAGAACGGAGACTTAGGGCCATTTTTGTTGGCGATCCTCTTCAGTTTTCAGAGTACCCGGAACTGATGTCCATGCTGTCATCTAACTCGTTGATGGGATCTCGTCGATGGCGCAACTGGTTGGCACGCTGCAAGGTTCGCTCCGTTGTTGAGGACGGCAACAGCATGCTGGCAGCAACCTTGGTTCGGAATCATCGTACACCTCTGAACTTCATCAGTCGGATTGGCGTTGACAGTGGAGACCCAATGACCTGGGTGTGCCAGAAACCCCACCTCCTCACAAGTCAGCTCATACGAATGGGCGTCAGCGAGTTGAGGCGGTTTCTGATTGATTACATTTGCTTCCTGGAATCGTGGTACGGCCAGGAGGAGAAGTACCTCCACTTAGTGCAAGGAGGTTGTGCGAGCGCTCTCACCACATTGGGGTGCTTGTATCTTGAGGGTATGACTTCGAGGACTCGACTACACAGTCTGAGAATTCTGTCTGCCCTCCGAGGACTGATGGGCGAGCCAGTGGACATGAAGGCTCATGTTGCCGACATCAGCTTACACTTGCAATGGGCTGGATTAGTGGAGTTTGTCGAGCATTTCAGTGGGAACCAGCACTGGTTGGTAGTGGGCTTCCAAGGCATGGATTGGCATGATCTCGAGCGGGTTTCAGTCGCTGGTGACGAGGCTGTCCGCAAGTACATCAAGAGTTTTCTGAAAGCATTGCAGCCAGGGACGCCTGTTGTACCGGTGGCCTCAAACCCCAGCCGCCTTATTCGACACTTGCGCGACGATTGCGTTGAGACTATGCGATCCCACACGGTTATCAATCGGACTTCGCAGATATCGGAGTTAGCCAAGTGGTGGTCCTGGCAGCTGGGTCAAGGGTTGACTTTTGTCCTCCTATCGCTATTGTCATCGGTTCCAGCACTCCGACACACCAAAGCTTTGAGTGAGTTGAAGCACCTTGACTTTGAGGATAATTACGGGGAAAACACCACGGGCAGCCTTCTCGTCGCCATTTCGAACATCTACCGGCTCGTGGGCACCAAGTCCACGCCTGACTGGCTTCTGAACCTGCTGGATGTGACTGACCCGCCTCCGCGCCAATATGACATTGTGTTCAATGAGTTTACAGACTGCATCATCGAATTCGAGAGCCACCTCGAGAAGTTGGTTCCTGGCCCGATAAAACAAGCCCTGTCCGTCTCCTTTCTGTCTGTTTTCTGCTGGGCATGGCGGTCAGCGTATCGGTATGTTGACGTGGCTACCCTCTTGGTGAGGAATGAGAAAGTGAACAAGTGTGTGCTGGAAACTGGAATGCACCCGTCTGTTCTGGTGTGGCCACTATTCATGTCGTTATGCTCGAGGAGGCAGATTACAGTTGACCATGAAATGGACCATGCTCTGAAGCTGGTGCTTGATACCTGCGACCAAGCAGGGCCGTCGGCTTCGGTGGAATATCTGAAGTCGGACACATTCCTACACCCGTTCATGGATGATATGCCTGCCCTTACCCTTCTGAGGAGGTCTATGTCACTTTTGCCTCTGGGAGGCGATATGGAGAAAACGTACACGGAGCAGACGAGGCGTGCATTTCACTCCGTTAACGCCGCTGGCCTACTTCCAGACATTCTGAATTTTGACGCCAGAAAACGGCTAATGAAAAGGCTCGCTCTGCACGAGGGTCTCAGTATGGGCATCCTTCACCGGCGTAACCTGGGCGTTTTGACAACGGCTGTACTCTATACTCACCAGCGGAAAAAGGTGGAGTTTGAAACGGCGTCGGCGGAGTATTTGGCCGCGGCTTTCCTAGAATTGCTTCCGTTTTACTCGCACTGTGAAGGTGTTGTCGCTGCGCAGACCTCGTTCGACGTGGCCCAGACTGCCCCGGAGGAACCGCCTGAGGAAAGCAGTCCTTCCGACATTCCAGTCGTCGCGCCAACTCATTCGACGCGCCATGCCCGACGTCGACCTGGACGATCAGGTCCTATGCAGAACCCACAGCCGACCCCACTGCAGCCAGAGATGGGTGCTCAACCTCTCTCTATAGCTGGGTGCTTCCCGCTGGAAAGGCAACTTGTGCAAACCGGCTCGTGTGACAGTCATGTCTGCAGAGATCCTATGTTTGTTGGCGAGATTCAGGTGCTTGCTGTGGGGTCATAAGGCGCTCTCTGACGAAAACACCGCCATGGCCGCTGCCACGGACGAGTTCAACGTCGCCGATGTCTCAGCAACGACGCCTGCAGCTCGCAGCAGAACTCTCGTGGTCTTCTGTACTCCTGACACAGCGAAGGCGTCGTTCAACAGGCACATGGAAGCGGTTACCGTTCTGACAAAGAGCTGCGGCGCATCATCGAAGTTCGGATAAGTCATCAGGACCAAGAGCAGCAACACACCTAGCGGATGTACAATGACATCGCTGAATGCAGCAAACGCCAACAATAAGGCAGAAGCCACTTCCGCACGGAAACCTGCGTCCTTCTGGGCAAGCCAAACCACCTGACCTGGCAGCTCACCAGCTTCTTCACAGACATCTACCAGCCCTTGAAGCTTCGATTTCAACGTGTACAGGTCATACGGTGGCTGATTCATTGTGTCGAAATCAGGACTGCCTTTGTAGCAGCGGAGAAGCAGCGCCAACGTTCCAGGTTGCAGCAACGCATCCGAAATCATCTGTGATCGGTCAAGGCGAGGAGCACCTTCAGGCTCTGTTAGTAGCCACGAGACCACAGGCCAGAACTTCCGCACTTGCATTAATCGGCAAAGGGTATGGAATTGAAGGGCTGTGATCTGATCCAAGAGATCCTGTGTTCGTCGTTCGCACAGCAGGCCTAGGCAGTCCTCTATCATTTGCCTGTCACTCCAGTATCCCTCCTGCGCCTGCGCTGCGATGTCAGACGCCGCAAACGTTTGCTTCCTTTCCGCTAGGGAGGCCAATGCTGCATGTGCTTGAGCAATGTTGACGAACTCCACATCCCTCTTTGCCATCAACGCTGAGCGGGGCTGTGTCCTGTTTGGAGGAGGAAACCACTCGTCCAGGTTGTTGTCGGGCTGTGATAGTAAGTGCTGACAGTGGGAGACAGTCATTGGGGTAAGGTAGCCATCGGGAAGACGTCCGGAAAAATCGTCCTTGTCAAGGCTGCTGTTCAGAACGTCTTGTAGAGGAGGGAAGTCGTTCTGTGGACGCCGCAACGTGCTGCCGGCATGTTTTGCGAATCCGTCTACGGATATGATTTCATGTCGATACATCGCATCAATATTCCGCATCCTTTCGTTTCAGGAATATATCGGTTTTTTGGGAAAAATAAATGTAGGCACCCCACGCAGTATGTGTGCGACTTGTGACTTGTTTCTATATTCCACAAGATGAAGACAGTTTCTGGGTGCTTGATTGGTGCAGCTGCAGCCTCCGTCAGTGAGGATTGCAAACTCGTCATCGTATCTCCCGATGCTCCTTGGAACCTGAGTGCGTGTCATGGGTACTGCGACCTGTATGCTAATCCCACTCAGAAGCCGTGGTGTGCTGATCAGAGCTCTGGTGACGCCGTGGCTGACTGCGTTGTCAAAAACTTTCCTTTCTGCTCCAAACTTGCAGACCGTCCTACCGTGCCAACAACCACAGTCCCCCCAACTGTGCCAACGGTCCCAGTTCCCCCAACTGTGCCAACAGCTCCAGTTCCCCCAACTGTGCCAACGGTCCCAGTCCCCCCTACTGTGCCCACGGTCCCAGTCCCCCCTACTGTGCCAACAGCTCCAGTTCCCCCAACTGTGCCAACAGCTCCGGTCCCAACCACTGGTAATGCTGCCACTTGTAAGCCTCTCGTTGATTACATCTCGCAAGCGGACTGTGAGAAGTGCCTGGGTGGCTACAAATACTGGCCCTGCGCAGACGAAACCAGCTGCGACGCCAGTTGCAAACCGAGCAACGAAACCACCACCACCACCACGACCACCACAACGACCACGCCGCTCCCCGACATCCCCGATAGCGAGCCTGCGCTCAAGAAGATCGTGGAGGAGCTGAAGAAGGCTGACTACAGCTTCTTGAAGGCGCAGACCCCCACCGGTTCCTGGGTGCAGTCTACTCTGTACAAACCGAACGACATGATATCTGCAGTGATAAAGGCCATTGAGACAGGTGTTGGTCCACTTAAGCTATATGACGGATCGGACATGGGCGACTCGGGCTACAAATACGCTCTCACCAGCATAGCCGCCTTCCTGGCGCAGTCCATGCAGGAGACCATCCAGTACGACGCCTGCGACGAAAACAACTGGGACTTCGAAAGCTATCCTGACAGCGCCTACAGGGCCGCCTCTGCTTGCGGTCAGCTCGGTCAGTCCTACGGCGACTACAAGTGCCCTGCTGGTGATGAGCATATGGCCTGCGAGGTGGACCCTAACATGGAGTTGGTCGCTACCACTCATGCTAAGTGGTACGGCGCTCCTCCACCCTTGTTTTGCGGACCCAAATCTAAGATGCCTGTGGCCCCCAAGTGGTCTTCTGGTGGCTGGTGCAACCCGAATGAACCTAAGCCTCGCTCGACAACTTTCGACGAGGTCGTCAGCAACATTGAGAAGGGTGTCACCTGCGCCGACTACGACGGACAGAAGGCTGGCGAGTGGAAGCCCTGTAGCAACGCCAGTGATTGCGCTGTGCACGCTGCTCCCAACTTTGGAATTACTGAGCAAAGGACGGATGTCGAGGGGTGCTGTTGGTGGGGGCGCGGCGTCATCCAAACCACTGGAGTATGCAACTTCGGTAAACTTAACTACTTTTTGGGCAAGCGGGCCAAGGATGAGGGTCGTCCTGCTCTGTTCGGCGAGGTCGACTTCTGCAAACGTCCGGATAAGATCTGCTCTGACCCGAGGTACACAGACCTGAAGTGGTTTGCCGGGCTCTTCTACTACATGTCCGATGTTCAGAGCTACGAGAATCCTGCGTGGACATATATCGATGAACTGAAGAAGTTTGTCGATTCGAACTTTAACAGCGGCGACATCCAAGACGAAGGCTTCATTCATAGCGTCTCTGGAATCGTTAACCGTGGATGCCACAACCCACCTGCTTGCGGAACTGGTGAGTTGCACGGAGGAGCTAGCCGAGCGACAAACTTTAAGACCGTGCTGCAAGCCTTTGGGTTGATTTGATTTACTTTGGTGTTTACCATTTCAATTGATTTTAATATTTATACATGTGCACGTGGAGCAGCCTATACGTGCACAACTTACGTGGAGCAGCCTATATTGTACAAATCTCTAGTAAATCTCCAGCAACGGAATTAAATCTCAAGATTCTAATTAACCCTGAATTTGTTTTCACAGGTCCTTTCTAAAAGCTTGTAGTACTGCACTGTAATTAAAAGTCGAGATCTCATTCACGAACTTTAGATCGGCACCGATTGCACATTAATGGCTCAACCCTCAAAGGTTTGCTCTGGTTCTAATCCAGCAAATCGTTCAAATCTCAATGGAATTAAATCTCAAGTAATTCTCATTAACCACCGATTGCACATTAATGGCTCAACCCTCTGAGGTTGCCCTGGTTCATAATCTTCAAAACGTCGTTCCAAACGCTGTCAACGTTCTGGTTGACTGCGTTCCCGAAGTAATCCGAGTCGTC
>NW_027178909.1:0-2903 GCF_019968985.1 Porospora cf. gigantea B | reverse complement strand
GTAGGCGGCGGTAAACACCGAAAGCGTCGAGGAGGCGAGTGCGGCTGAGCACCTCTCCAAGTTTAGTCAGACTGACGTTGATGCTATGGAAGAGGGCGATGGCGCTGCTGTAGCACGAGGTCGGTAGCGGATCGTCCGGGCCGGAAGGCTGGTCTTGGACGGTGTCTGAACCCGGCTCGACCGCGGCCTTCAGCTCGGCAGATAAAAGATGCTCTTCTTGCTTGATGATTGATCCGACTGAGGCATCAAAACATTCAAGTAGTATTCCGGAAAACACCGGAGCCAACTCCGCCTCGGTTGTACAAGTGCACCCATCGAGCAAACTCTGATGCGGTAGCCCCTCCCCACTGATAGGTACCTCCTGTCGCACGGGTTCGGACTGGTAGGTCCTCACTAGGCCCGACTCGAAGTCACTGACCTGCTTGATTATGCGAATCAGCGCATTTGGCGCCACTGACGCCCGTCCCAGTGCTTCGACAATGTGCTGCCGGGTCACGTGGCAAAAGTGCTCAACAAAGTGGGCCTCTACGTTCCACGCAGCGGGGAACACTTGACCCTCAAAGTTTCCCCGGTACTCATTTACAGCGCGTCGAATCCATGCGAATCGGCGATCGATGCATTCTAGACTGCTGAACTCAGCAGGATGCTGGAAGATCCGCTTGTACGACTCCAGAATTTGCAGTGAGAAATGCGTAACGATCTCTCCGCGCATTTTGCCGCTGAGAGCGTCAACGCACAGGCACGCCTCGTGAAGGTTGCACACCAACTCCTGGTCTGGGTCGAATATCGTATCAAAGTCCTCCAAAAGCTGCTGCGAGATATCCTTGACCATTGTGTCCATAATTCCCGCCGTATCGACATGCGGAACATCCCGAAGGTCCGTCGAGAGGGACTGGCAGGCGAGCAGCAGATTGCGACATCGCCCGTACTCCTTTCGCGGCGCAGCCTCGCGGAGCTGGTTTTGAGCGGAGATGAACATCGCCAGCTTCTTTAGTGTGACCAATGTGAACGTCAGGTTATGCTTGGCCCAGTGCAGTTTTCGGACATCTTCGCAGGCATCCTTCACAGCAGCAACTGTTTCCGAGGTTTGCGTCTTCATCTGCTGCATGTGGTCCTGCAGGTTCTTCAGGCACTGCTGCACGGATTCGAGGTGTTGGTGAGCATCGAGGTGTCGACGAGACTGCTGCCGAACGGTCTGCACTATTTTCTCATCCAGCTGCTCGATGTCCGCCTTCAGAGCTGTGATTGCCGGTCCCACCTCTGTCAGACTCTCATGGTCGGGGAATACCTTGTTGATATAGGCCACGGCGTCAAAGTTGGGGTCGTCAAGTGGATGGTGGATCGAGGTCAACGAGAGCGGCTCTTTTTGATCAGGGCTCATGTTCACCACTGCCAACTCAACGTCAGCTGCGTGGTCACAGAGGGGCATTAAGTGACGATTTTACGGCACGCTCGGTCACGGAAGAAGTGCAGAAATCCGTGCATGAAACTCCCGTCGTCTCCCTCACCAGATGCAAACGTCTCCCCCACGTAAACCTCCCGGTCGGACGAACCCATGTGTGGACCCTTTCCAAACGACCCTGACCTAACGTTCCGTTTTTCGTTCGTTAATTTTAATTCATTTGTTATCTGGAGACGCATCTTCTTGTCTCTTGGGCGTTCGCTGGGTGCCTTTCACCAGCAACGCGGCTCATTGGCCAGTTGTCGTGTCAAATCCTCTCGGATTTCGGCCATGCGCTCGGGGGAAAGCGGTGGAGGCATCTCCGGATTCTTTCTCATGAGGGGGGATCTCATTCCGGCAAAGGCGCCGAAGAAACAAGACGTCATCGTCGGCTGTGGCAGCGAGCGGTAGGCGGTGGCTCCAATGGCGTTACGGGGCAACGGGGGCGGCGACTGCCTGTTGCACCTCCTAATTTCGGCCGCGTCATCCTGCATATCGCGGACGGCTCTGCAGAATGCGGTGTCAGGAGGGGAGCAGCAGCCTCCATGACGGAACTGGGTTCCAGCATGTTCTCCTGTCTTCACAGTGTAGAAAACGGGTTTCGGATTGACCGGCATGATCAGAAATAGTTTATGGTGTATGATTCGCATACAATTCGCCACGTTGCCAGCCACGCACTCCTGCGATGCTATGTGCTGACAAGGCCTGGATCGAACCTCAAGACGCTTAACGCGATTTCTTCACTAATGTGATATCAAAGGGATGATTGTGTTCTGGCATCAACCATTGGGGCTTTAAATTGGATTGGGAAAAAAAGGACCGTCTGAGTAATCAGAAGGATGTCGTCACATCAGAAGTTTCCATTCGCCCATCACAGTGACTAGACTTGGGCCATTGGCCCCCGCTCGTGCACGCTCTACCGGACAAGGACTACGATGTGTGGAGGAGAAAACCGCCCAGATACCTCTCCTGAAGACAGGTTCTGGCAATGGTTACTCAACAGCAAAGTTGACTGCCCCGATTTTTTTCAAGATCATTAGCAATATTCTAGCTGGTCACAACGGACTCATACACATATAATCAGCGATCTTGGTGTGTCAGCAGAAATAATCAGCCGTAGTGCTATTGTCATCGTAGAAGCATAAACACGCGTATTAGAGAGCTGCATAAATCGGTTGATGCAACCGATCACTTGTACTCCCTACAGTCTCCCTCACGAGATGCAGCCAGGAACAAATGTAACCAGTCTGGTAAGTGAGGACACCTAATCAACTCTATCCTAAAAGTCCTCATAAAAAAATCATCCCAAGATGTCAGAACCCGAAAATGGTCCCCAATATGATTCATCCTGGAATGATCAGCCGAACGAGATGTTTAATCACAGAGATCAGTGATTCCGTATTGATATCATCCTTGACGCCCTCCCCGATTAGCCTCCCATCTTAGTCTTTCCTTAGGTTGT
>NW_027178908.1:0-23236 GCF_019968985.1 Porospora cf. gigantea B | reverse complement strand
CCGCCCTGCTAAGAAGGAAGAAATCAGTATACGGAGGCCCTCTGCAGGTAAAACTGCAGAGAGACCCTCTCTTCACCCCAAACTCCACAGCCGAAGATCGGTTTTATGAAGCACGGAGATGTGGTCGTGAGATGGATCGACTGACGAAACTGAAATTTGTTTCGGCAGCGGACTACTATGCGAGGAGAATGAAGGACATCACCGAACGAACCGGAATTTCCATCGTTCAGGAAACTCCAAGAGCCGCAACAGCACCAACCACCGAGACACTCGAGGACGCGCACCCGTCAACAGCCGAATCCCCCGAAGGTGCGCAAGTACTAGCAGCTGACCTCCCCTAGATGGCCGCGGTGTGAAAGTGAGCATGCGATCTCACCTCCCCAAGACGGCCCGGAGGGGAGACAGTACCCAAGTAGCTACGACGGACGTGACAAGAGCCCACATCACGACTGGACTCACCACTAACCACCGCACAACCGCGAGCGCCAGGACTGGACTCACCTCAGAAGGAAGCATGATCGAGAGCAGATTCGCCCCCTCATCAACCGGACTAATCACAGAGGACGGCACAACCGGAAGCACGACCACCCCAACCACCGCTGGAACCGCAAAACACAAGGGCTTCTCGGCTCCGGTCACGAAAAGACACGCGGAGACCCATGTAATGAATCACAACAGCACGGAGGAAGGCACAATCACACGCACGCGATTCAATACCTCCGATGGAAACACAATTCCGGAGAGAACCTCGGCACCCACCCGGACCCCCAAAGGAGCCAATATAACGAACCGCTCCCTCAAAAGCATGCCTGCTCACACCGCCGCCGAAAGGGTAATCTACGACTGTATCCCTGCGCCTACACCGGAAAGACCCGGAGGAAAGACACAACCCTCCCATGACATCGGAAACCTGAACATTTCCACCGACTACAACCCCACTACTGGGCGCACGGGCGCGCCCACGGCGGCCGAAACTGCGACCTACGGGATCACCCCCACCCCCGCTCCCATCGCAACGGGAACGAACAAAGCAGACAACGCACCCGACAGCACGCCAGCCCACGCGGCGGCCGGAACCACAATCCACAGGAACTGCCTGATTCCCAACACAGCTGGGAAAGTCGAAAGCTCTCCATCCACCCAGGCAAACACGGAGGGGAACACGGCCGCTCACGCTGACAGCGTTGCTGGAAGCACGGGCGGGCCCACTACTGCGGCGACAGAAACCGACACGATTTATCCTACCCCCACCACCACGGAAACGAACACAGCCCACTGCACAATTGAGAGCTTGGTCGCCCGCTCGGTCGCTGGAAACGCAACTTATCACACCACCAAGCCCCGGCCACGACCAGAACCACGAAACACAAGAGCCTCGCGCCTCCCACTACGGCAGGAAACGACGACAGCACCCCAAAAAAGCCTCAACAGCTCGAACGGAAGTTCTGTCGCCAAGGACAATAACAAACCTGCGCGCTTGGCCGCGCCCCTAGCGACTCAAACCCCAATCCCTGACAGAGCCTCGGCATCTGCCTCAATCCCCAAAGGAGCGAACACTGGTAACGGCCCTGTCGACAGTAGACCAGCTCCCTCGCAGGTAGGACCCGCCGATAACACCCCACCCACACACAAAAGTAAGAACCCAAACACCGTCACCCACTACAAATCGACAGCCGGGCGCATGCGTGTGCTCGCCGTCGCAGGAACAACGACCCTCGTGATAATTACCACTCCCGTCCATATCACTAAGGGAACAAATAGAGAGGACGACACGATTAACAGCGCGCCTGCCCATGCCACAGCCGGAACTGCAATCCACGGGAACACCCCGGCTCCCACAACAGCCGGGAAAGTCGAAAGTGCCCTAAACACCCACGACAGCACGATGGAAAGCACTGCTGCCCACTTCGACAAAGCAGCTGAGACCAACGGTACGCCCACTACTACGGCAACAGCAAATAACGCGACTATCCCCACCTCTACCACCATGGAAATGAACATTGCCCACTGCTCAATCGAGAGCTCGCTCGACGGCGTGGCAGCTGGACAGGCAACTTATTTCACCACCAAGACGAGACCCGCAACCCACCTGAGTGCAACCCCGGCCACCGCTAGAACCACAAAATACGAGAGCCTCGCGTCACCCTCCATAGCTGGGAATGCAGACAGCACCAGAAAAAGTCTCAACAGCACTGGCGGAAGTTCCGCCACTTACGACAACGACAAACCTGCGTGCTTTGCCGCGCCCATAGCGGCCCGAACCCCAACCTCAGACAGAGCCTCTGCATATCCCACAACCCCCAACAGAGCGAACACCGAGAAGGACAGCTGGCCAGCTCCTACACCAGTGGGACCCACTGACAACACCCCACCCACACACAATAGCACGAACCTAATCTGCGTCACCGACTACAAATCGACAATCGGGCGTATGAGCGCGCCCGCTGCCGCAGGAATGGCGACCCACGCAATAATTATCATCTCCGCCCACGCCGCTATGGGAACGAACAAAAAGGACGACTCCACCAACAGCAAGCCTGCCCATGCCGCAGCAGGGACCGCAACCGACGGGAACACCCCGGATCCCACAACAGCCGGGAAAATCGAAAGGGCCTTAACCACCCTCGACACCGTCACCTACTACAAATCGACAATCGGACGCATGAGCGCGCCCGCCGTCGCAGGAAAGGCGACTCTCGCGATAATTAGCATCTCCGTCCATGTCGCGACGGGGATAAACATAGAGGACGACACCACCAACAGTACGCCTGCCCAGGCCGCAGCCGGAACTGCAACTCACGGGAGCACTCCTGCTCTCACAAAAGCCGGGAAAGCCGAAAGGGCCCTAAACACCCACGACAACACGAGGGAGAGCACGGCTGCTCACGTCGACAGCACAGCGGAATCCACTGGTACGCCCACAACTATGGCAACCGCAACTGACGCGACAACTCCTACCTCCACCACCGCGGAAACGAACATCACCCACAGGTCGATCGAGAGCTCGCTCGCCAGTGCAACCGCCGGATATGCAACCCACCACACCACCACTGCGAGAACCGCAACCCACCAGAGCACAGTCTCTGCCACTTCCAGAACCATAAATCTCAAGAGCCACACAGCAATCGACACGACAGGTCGCAAGAAAAGCACCCCAAAAAGTCACATCAACATGAACGAAAGCCCGGCCGCAAACGTTGACTGCAAATCAGGGTGCACTGCCGCGCTCTCGGCTGCTCGTACCCCAACTCCAGAGACAACCAATGGACCGAAAGCCGAAAACGGACCTGCGGACAGCATGCCATCTCCCGCACCGGAACAACCCGACGAACATACACCACCCACTAAAGAAACAACGAACTCCTCCACCACTGGCTCAAAGGTAACCCCTACTTCTGCCGCAAGGAAACAAGCACAGAGCGAGCTCGCGGGGACCACCGCCAGAGATGCAACCAACTACTACATCACAGTGAGTACTACAACCTGCGAGAGCTCAACCTCTGCCAAGAACGGAGCCACTACCCTCAAGAGCTGCCACACAACCGCCGAGGTAGGACAACCATCCACTTGCGAACGGAAGGAAGAAAGCACACTCGCTAAGCTGGGAGGCACGCACGCGTGCACCGCCGTCCCGAACTCGGCGAGAATTACTCCTCACCTTGATACCGCTGCACCCACCCCAATTTCCGCTGAAGCAAAAAATGAGACCTGCTCGGTCGTGAGCACGGAGAATCGCGCTACCACCAAAACGGCAACCTGTCACTCCACCACAGAGAGAACAGCAATCGACGAGAGCCCAGCCTCGACCAATACCAGATCTACAAATCACGAGAGCTCCATTGTACTCACTACGGAAGGGCCAGCGGACAGCACCCCAAGTAGGCAGAACTGCCCAAACGGAAGCCTTGCCGCGAAACACATTTGCACGACTGGGCGCATTGGCGCGCACACTGCTGCTCGAACGCCTATCAACGAGAAAACCCCTACCCCAGCCCGGGTCACCACTGCAACGCACTCGAAAAACCGCTTGCTTGAGAGCACGCCCACCCTCGCCGCGGCGGGGCATACTTACTACGACACCACCGCCGCTCGAACAACATATGGCAAGAAGACCTCCGCCCCACCCACGGGAAGACTCTCCTACTGCTCACCAATCCTCAAAAAGATCGCGAACACCTCAGCTAAATACAATGAGAGCTCACGGGAACGGGCGGAGGCCGGATCTACTATCAAGGGGTGCAGTCCCGCTCCCACCACGGCTGGACCAGCCGCGATCTCGCCAAACACTCAAAACAGCACTAAGGGAAGGAAGGCAACTAACCACCTCAGCGACACCGGTGCGCCCACCACGGAAACCGTAACCCACGTGACCACTCTCTCCACCGCCCCTCGCACCCCGGAATTGAACACCGCCGACAGCACACCCGAGAGCATGCTCGCCTGTACTACGACCGGAAATGAGGGCAACTACACCACCAAGGCGAGTTCCGAAAACTACGGAATCACCGCCTCCACCACCGCGGGAGCGGCAACACGCATGAGCAGACATACACCGACCACAGCAGGACATCCAACCACACTCGGACGATCGAATGAAAATACCCCCCTGAACTCGGGTAGCACCACCGACTGCTCTAATAGCCCCACGACGGCTAAAACTACTACAGAAGACGAAACCTCAAGATCGGCCCTAAGCTCGGCCAAAGTGAACACTAAAAACTGCTCGACCGAGAGCACGTCCGAGCGTACCGCTGGCGCAAACGCAACTCACCAGACCACCAAGGCGAGAGCTGCCTTTCAAGAAAGCTCAGCCCCTGCAACCACCAGAACGACAAATCACGAGAGCCCCGCACCTCCCACAAACGCCGGACATATTGTCACCACCCCTATCAACCTATACAGCAACAACGGAAGCTTGGGCGCTAGCAAGGACAGGACTAATCTCCGCACTGGGGAGCCAACCGCTCGATTGACCACTGAAGAGGGAACCTCCACATACGACCCGGTCACCACCGAAACGAACGCAGGGGGCGGCTTCACCGAGAACACGCCCGCTCGTGCCGCGACGACACGGAGAAATCACGGCGCCACCACCGCCCGAACGGCAACGGACGAGAGCTCCTCCTCCCCCGCCACGGCGGAACTCATAGGTAGCAAGCCGACCCTGCAAGGCAGAACCAACGACAGCACCTCGGTGAACCACGGTGAGAGCACGCTGGCCAAGAAGGAGGCCGGGAAGGAAATCCACGGGAGCACCTCAGCACCCACCACGGCTGAATCTGCTGGAAATGACCCAACCTGGAACGACAGAACGACGGACAGCACGTCGATGAAGAACGGCACCACAACTGAGCGCACGGCGGTCCCCTCCACGGCGGGAACCACAACCCCGGCAAGAATCCCTGCATCTGCTCCAATCCCCACTGGGGCGAGCGCGGAAGACGGATCGGTAGACAGCACGCTTGCACGGGTCGCCAAGGGAACGGCAATTGATGACAACATCTCCAATACGGAAGGACCGGACAGAAGTCCACACACCGACGACAGCATGAACCCAAGCACCTCCTCTAGCCACGACCGGCGCACGAGTACACCCACGACTGCGGGAACCACAATAGACGCAGAAACTCGCACCTTCGCCCCCAGTACGACGGGCACAACCAAGAACAAACCTGCCCACACCGCAGCCGGCACCGTAATCTACGAGACCTCTGGGCCCAAACCAGGCGCGCCCACAACTGAGGCAACAGTGACTTCCGCCGCAACCCCCATCTCCGTCCTAATCACGACGGGAACAAACACGTCCGAGAACACAATTCTAAGCACGTCGGCCAGCGCGGAAGCTGGAACGGCAACGCATGAAACCACTACATCCAGAATCTCAACCCACAAGAGCGGCGTCTCCACCGAAGCCGGAACGGCAAGCCAGGAGAACATCTCTAGCTTTACCACGGAAGGACTGGCGAAAGGCACCTCAACCACGAGTAACAGCACCGCTGGATGCTCCGCGGCCCACGGCGACTGCCCAAAGGAGCGCACCGAAGCACCCACCATGGCCGGAACGGCTATCCACGAGATATCACCTACCTCGGTTCCCACCAATAGGAGAACAAACACGGCCAATAGAACAACCGGTACGTCGTCGTCCTGCGCCGAGGCGAGCACTGCAATATACGAGAGCCCCGTTCCCACCGCTACCGAAACCCCTGACAGCGCACCAACCACCCAGGCCAGAGCGAAAGGAGGCATCCGCGCAATCCACGAGTCCCGAAGAGAGGGCACTAGCGTGCCCACCACGGCGGGAACCGCACTGGACGGGAACACTCTCCACCGAACAACAGAAGGACTAGCCGACTGTACGGAAACCGCCAAGGACAGCTTGAACCAACACACCGCGGCTCAGGCCACGACCGGACCGAATGCGGCAGAGAACACTGGGAGCACGGCAGCCTGCGCCAAGTCGAGAACGGCAACGCGTGATCCCACCCCCACCGACAAGGCGACTCAAGAGAGAATTGCTCTCACCTCTGCGGGAACCCCTGTCAAGATACAAACCATCTACGACAGCCCGAAGGATAACGCATCTGGACCTACTGAGGCAGGACTGATCGACAGCCCTCCTGACACCCATGACAGCACGTGCAAAGAAACACCAGCCAATCACGGAGGAAAAAAGGAAGGCACGGACACGACCTCCAAAGCAGAAACAGCAACCCACGTGATAATACCCACAAGACAGGAAGAAAACGCCCGGAAAAAACACTACAGCACGAACGGAAGCCCGGCCGCCAAGCTGGACAGCAAATCTGTGTACAATGCCGCGCTTACGGCTGCGCGAACCTCAAGTCCAGAGATGACCTCCGCACCCGACTCAACCCCCAATGGACCGAACTCGGGGGACGGGCCTGCCTACAGCTCGCCGGCTCTCACACCGGAAGGACCAGGTGAAAATAAGCCACCCACTCATAAAAGCACGATCTCTCCCACCAAGCATTCCACAACCGGGTGCACAGGCGCGCCCTCCGAGGCCGGACCTGTGATCTCCATGATAATCATCATCACCACCCCAATCCCCTTGGCCACGGGAATGAACAAAGCAGACTGCTCAACCGACAGCTGGACCGCCTATGCTGCAGCCGAAACGGCAACCCACGGGAACTCCCCTGCTCCCTCCACAGTTGGAAAAACAACAAGCACTCCAACCACCCAAGACAGATCTGAGGAAAGCACGGCAGCTCACGGCGACGACGCAGTCGAACGTACTGGCGTACCCACACTTCCGATGAACACCGCCTACAACACAACCGAGAACGCGCCCCCCCGCGCAGTGGCGGGCAATGCAAACCGCACCACCACCGCGAGGATTGCAACCCACGAGAACGCAACCCCCGCCACGGCAAAAACTAGAAATCACGGGAGCCTAGCAGCACCCGCTATGGCAGGACACGCAAATAGCGCCCGGAAAAGGCTTAACAGCACGAACGCAAGTCCCGTCGCTAACGCCGACAGCAAAGCCATAGGCACCACTGCGCCTACGGCGGCTCGAGCCTCAGTCCCTGTGAGGACACCCGCTTCCGCCTCAACCTCCAACGGAGCGGAGAACTGCCCTGCAGACAGCACCCCTGCTCCTTTGGAAGGACCAGCTGACGGAAACGTGCCCACTCACGGCATTACAAACTTATCCCCACCACCATGGAAACAAGCACAGAGCGTGCCCGCGGGGGCTGCCGCCGGAGATGCAATTAACTACACCATCAAAGCGAGCACCACAACTCACGAGAGCAAAGCCTCCGCCACAAACGGAGTCACGACGTTCGAGAGCAGCCATGCACCTGCCATGACAGGACAACCAACCACAAACGAACGAACGAAAGGAAGCACTGCTGCCAATTTCGAAGGCTTGAATGTGCGCACCGCCGTTCCTTACATGGCTGGAACCACTACTCACCTAGCTACCTCGGCACATACCCAGACAACCGCGGAAGCGAATGGAGATAACGGCTCGGTCGTGAGCACGGGCGACCGCGAGGCCGCTAGAAAGGCAACCTGTCAGTACCGACTAGCGGACAGCACTCCAACCAGGCACAACGGCTCTTACGAAAACCCCGCCACCAAACGCGACAGCACGACCGGGCGCATGGGCGCGTCCACCACTACCCGTACGGCTACCAACGAGAGAACCCCTACCCCCGTCCTGATCACGAATGAAACACGCACGAAAAACGGCCTGCTTGAGAGCTCACCCACCCTCACCGCGGTAGGGAACAAGTATTACGAAACTACCACCGCTCGAACAGCTAATGGAAAGAGGACCGCTGCCCTCACCACGGCAGGACCCCTCGACAGCTCACTAACCCTCTATGACAGCACGATCACAAGCACCTCAGATAACTACGCTGAAGGCACACGTGATCAGGCGGTGGCCGGAACGGCAACCAAGGGGTGCACTCCCGCTCCCACCATGGCGGGACCAACCGCAATCACTCCAACGACGAAGGACAGCACAAGCGAAAGGACTGTGCCTAATTGCCTCAGCGACACGGGCGCGCCCAGGACGAGGGAAACTACAACCCACATGACAACTCCTACCACGGCCCCTCGCACCACGGAACCAAACACTGCTGACAGCAAAAGTGAGAGCACGTTCGCACGTAATATTGTCGGAAAAGAGAGTGACTATACCACCACGGCAAGATTCGGGAATTATGGAAGCATCGCCTCCACCACCGTTGGAGCGGCAACTCGCACGAGCAGGCGTACACCCTCTGCGGCGGAGCACCCAATCACACACGGACAATTGAAGGAAGGCACTCCCTCTAGCTCCGAGGGTACTACTGAGTGCTCCATGAGCCCCACGACAGGAAAAACGGCCACCCACGACGGAACCGCAGGATCGGCCCTAACCTATGCTGAAGGGAACTCAGGAAACTGCTCGACTGGAAGCACACTCGCGAGTGCTGCCGACGGAAACGCAACTCACCCCACCGCCTTGGCGAGAGCTGCAAGTCACGAGAACTCAGCCCCGGCAACCACTAGAACAGCTAATCACGAGAGCCTCTCACCACCCACCAACGCAGGACATGCTGAAAACACCCCAACCAACCACAACAGCAATAACGGAAGCTCAGTTTACATCAATGACGGCACCACTCTTCGCACCGGAGCGCCAACTGCACGAATGGCTGCCGACGAGAGAACATCCACCTGCGTCTCAGTCACCACCGGAATGAACAAAGGGAGCGGCTCAACGGAGAGCACGCCCGCGCGAGCTGCTACTAGACCTAGAAATCACGGCGCCACCACCGCCCGAGTGGCAACGGACAAGAGCACCTCAGCCCCCACCACAGCTGGAACAATTGGCAGCACGACAACCCTGCACGGCAGAACGAAAGATAGCACCGCCGCTAATTACGGTGAGAGCGAGCCTACCCAGAAGGATGCCGGAATGGCAACCCGCGAGAGCACCTCGGCACTCACCACGGCTGGACCTGCCGACAAGAATGCACGAACGACAGAATACACCACAAACGACAGAAACACGGAAAGCACAACTGAATGCATGGTGGTCCCCCCCTCTGCTGGAACCACAACCCCGGAAAGAACCCCTGCATCTGCTCCGATCCCCTCTGGAGAGAACACGGGAGACGGCTCGATCGACAGCTTGCACGCACGCGTCGCCGTGGAAACGTTAAGCTATGATAACATCTCTGCACCCACATCGGAAGGACTCGACAGAACTCCACCCTCCCACGACAGCACGAACCCGAGCACCTCCACTAGCGACGACCGGTGCACAGGCACGGCTGGAATCACAATTGACGCGAAAACTCCTACCTTAGTCCCCACTACGACGGGTACAACCGAGAGTAAACCCGCCCGCGCTGCAGCCGGAACTGCAACCCACGGGACTCCTCGGCCTAAACCAGACGCGCCTACAACTACGGGAACAGCGTCTCACGCCAGCACCCCCACCTTTGCCCCCATCACTAGGGAGACAAATACTTCCGAGAACACAACAGAAAGCACGTCGGTCTGTGCGGAAGCAGGAACGGCAAAGCATGACACCACCACAGCCAGAACTTCGACTCACCAGAGCAGTGTCACTGCAGCTGGAAAGACAATCCAAGAGTACGTCTCCATATCCTCCACGGCAGGACCTGCGAAAGGCACCCCAACCACCCACAATAGCACCGTTGGAGGCTCTGAGGCCCACCGCGACTGCACAATGGAGTGCACTGACGCGCCTAAGATGGCCGGGAAGGGAATCCGCGCGATAATACCTACAAACGAGAGAACGAACACAGCGGACAGAACAACTGGGAGCACGACCTCCTGCGCCGCGGATAAAACTGAAAAGCACACCCCTATCATAGCCAGCACTGCAATCCACGAGAGCCCCGCTCCCTCCGCTGCCGAAACCCCTGTCTGTGCATCAACCACCCACGCTAGAGCGAAAGGAAGCATCCGCGCAAACTACGAGACCCTACGGGAGGACACCAGCGCGCCCACGATGGCGGGAACCACAATAGACGGGAACACTTCGGCCCGAACCACTCAAGGACAGGCCGACGACACGACAACCGCCAACGACAGCACGAATCAACGCACCTCTGCGAACTACGAGAGTGCAGATGACCACAAATGGGCGCCCGCCCCTGACCGAACTACCACCGGCAAGAGAACTCCCATTCCAGCCAATGCCTCGAACACGGCCGATAGCACTATCGAAAGCATGGCAGCCAGCGCCCACACGAGAACTGCAACACACGACCCCGCCCCTACCGTTACCGCGACTCTTGAGAGAATCGCCCCCACCACCGCGGGAACCTGTGTCAATCTACAAACCATCTACGACAGCACTAAGGAGAGCACTCCAGCCGACCCGGCAAATGCAGATCACAATAACACTCTCGAACCTACCGAGGCAGGACTGGTTGACAGCACCCCTGACACTCACGACAGCAAGCAAAGAGGCACACCAGCCAACTATGGCTGCACAAAGGAAGGCACCGGCACGCCCACCAAGGCAGAAACAGCAACTTATGTAATAACACTCACCTATACCCGAACCACTACGGAGACGAACACCGAAGACAGAACAACCGGGAGCAAGCACGCCCAGGCCGACGGGGGCACTGCAGCCCACGTCAGTACCTCCGCGCACACGATGACAGGATCATACAGTACCACAACAACTAATGACAACACGAAGGATAGCACCCCTGCGAACTCCCAAAGTAGTACGCACAAATGCACTGCTGAGAACCATGACAGAGCGACTGAGTGCACCGGGACACCCACCAACGCCGAAATTAAGATCCCGGAGATAACCCTCACCTCCTTCCCGACTGCGAGAGGAACAAACACAGCGGGTAGCACGCTCGCACGCCCCACCGCCGGAAAGGTAACCTACTACACAACCACCGGGCGGACCGCGATCTTCAAGAACGGTGCATCCACCACTGCGGGAGCGGTAACAAGCGACCCTACTGCAAGAACTGCGACTCACGAGAGCACTGCTCCCACCGCAACGGAAGCTCCTGTCGCCACTCCAACCACCTACGACAGGGCCGGAGGCGATACCCTTGCAAAATACGGAAGCGCCCCCACCACAAGTGGAAACTCAATCCACGTGAGCGTCTTGGCTCAAACCAACAAAGGACCCGCCGGCAGCACGGATACCAAGCACGACCGCACGAACCTAAGCAAGGCGGCCCAGAACAACGGCACCGCTGAATATACGAGCGAGCCTACGAACACAGTAAATGCGACCCACGCGAGAACTCCCACCTCTGTCCCTACCACGACGGGAACGAACGCTGCTGAAGACATGTCTGAGAGCGAGGTAGCCTGTGCTGAGCACGGAACTGCACTTCACTACACAACCAATGCTGGAACTGCAGTACGCAAGAGCATCGCCCCTACAAGTGCTCTCTACGAGAGCACCTCTACACTTACCACTGAAGGACCAGCTAATTGCACCTCGGTCACCCACAACAACGAAACCGGATGGTCTGCTACCAAGGGCGACAGCTCTATCGAGCATAACGACGCGCCCACCGAGGTCCGAACTGAAACCCCTGCCCAACTCACGACCGTCATGAAAACTTTCACCCTGGTCAAGCCCAACACCGAAATGGACAAAGCGAACAGCACTGTTGAGGGAACGCACGCCTACGCCATAGCGAGAACGGAACAACCCACGGATACAGAACTCACCACCGCATCCGATCTGACGGCTGACACGAGAAACACTGCTGACCTACCTACGTCTAGAAAGGAAAACATTACCGCCATGGAAATGACTAGTGGAATTCCTCAGTCCGACCTCGACTCCAATTCGGGGACCCCGGACTGGGGAGATAGAGGATCTAACGACTTGACAATGACCCGCGGGAGAACTACGCAGAACCAAGACATCAGAGGTGAGGCGCTCGGCAGGAAACCCCCCACTATCACGGGAATTTCGGCCGGAACTCTTCTCACAGGCCCTGACTCCAAGCCAGAGATCCTGGAGACCACCGGATTGGGCCGACACACCAGAGACACGACCGAACCATTCGAGAACAGCGTAGGATCTCTCAAGTCCAGGAAAACCACTGCTCAAACTAAGCTCACCAACCACAACGTAGATGCAAGGCTCCATACGCTCCACGACTACTTCAGAGGCACCGCAGAGCAAGCCTCGTTCACGACGGGAAACCCCAATTCCACCAGAACCACCACCAGCGCCATCGACTCTAGAATCACAGCCGAACCGATAGACACTAGCATGGAACCTCTCACCACCGCAGGAACCACAGCGAGAGCCACTCGAGTGTGCCTAGACTGGAATCCGGAAACCCAGGCGACTGCCGCACTGACCCGAGATATTGGAGGAACTGACGTGCGGGTATCGGGTGGCACTGAAGATCTCACGAATAGAGAACTCACCACCGAAATCACCCTCACGGACCTCATCCCGGACTTTGAAATCCGGAAGAGGCTTGGACCAGACCGAGACGCTCATGGAAAAAAGAACCGAGTCGAGTTTGGCTCGGATGACCCAACCACGGCCGAAACCACCGCCAGAACGTCCCTCACCAACCCCAAAACCCATCAGGAGACCGACGAGCCGGAACGCGTGACGGGTCGGACCACCCCATCGGTAAATGGAACGCATCCGCCCGCCCGCACCGAAACCCAGGAGGGAACCGATACCTCCAACACCAGACAAAAGCTGGAGCGGCACAACCTGCACGGGAAGGATCGAGAGGTCAGTAGCGCGAATGGCTTGACGGTGGGGGAAACCTCTGCCGAAACCCACCCCACCAGCCTCAACTCTAACCTGACGACCCAAGAGGCGCCCGAGCTGAACCACGGAAAAAGAGGCGCCTCTGATGAGGTGGGGTGCGTCACGGAATACAGAACTCCACCCCCCCACGACCGCACGAACCCAAGCACCTCCACTAATTACGACCGGCACACCGGCGCGCCCTCGACTGCTGAAACCGCTACAGGAGCGAGAACTCTCATCCGTGTACCCTCTAGGACGGGTACAACAGAGGGTAAACTTGCCTGCGCCGCGGCCAACACTGCAATCAACGGGGCTCCTTCGCCCCAACCAGGTGCGCCCACAACCACGGCAACGGCGACCTCTGAGGTTTCTACGGTAACTTCTACCTCGGGCCCGATCTCTAAGGAAACGTATGACACCACCAAAACTAGAATTCCAACACACAAGAGCAGAGTCTCCACCGCAGCCGAAACGTCAAACCAGAAGAACCTCGTTATACCTACCATGGCAGGACCTGCGATAGGAACCCCAACCACCCATAAGAGCACTCCTAGAAGCTCCACAGCCCACCGCGACTACTCAACAGAGCATACCGGAGAGCCTACTAGGGCTGGAACGGCAATCCACGCGAGAACTCCCACCTCGGCTCCTACCTACAAGAGAACGAACACGGCTGACAGAACAACCGGGAGCATGCCCTCCTGCGCCGCGGATAGAACGGAAAAGCACACCTCTACCACAGCCAGAACCGCAATCTACGAGAGCCCCGCTCCCACCACTGTAGGAACCCCGGTCACCATGCAAACAATCTATGACAGCGCGAGGGAGAGCACACCTGTCGACTCGGAAACGCTTATATACTATGACTGCACCTCTGAACCCACCGAGGCAAGACTGGTAGACAGCACCCCTGACACACCGAATAGCACAAACGAGGGCGGGGTTCAAACACCGGCCAATTACGGCAGCAAAAAAGAGGGCACTGGAACGCCCTCCATGGCAACAACAGCAACTCACGCGAAAATACCCACCTACGCCCACATCACGGAGAAGAGCACGGACGACAGCAGAATCGGGTGCACGGACGCTCGGGCCGACAGGGGTACTGCATCTCAATACAGCACCCCCGAGCACTCGACGACTGGATCATACAGCACTACAACAACCAATGACGGCACGAAAGAGAGCACCCCCACTAATCACCGAAGCAGTATGCACAACGGCACCGCGGAGAACTACGATAGAACAGCTAAGCGCACTAGGGAAACCTCAAAGGCCGGAACTACTATCCCGAAGACAACCCACTCCCCCTCCCCGATAGCCACCAGAACGAACGCACCTGACAGCACAATAAAAAGCACGCTCGCTCGCCCCACGGCTGGAAAGGCAACTCTCTACACAGCTACCGGGCAGGCCACGATCGGGGAGAGCTTGGCACCCGCCACTGAGAGAACGGCAACACGCGACCCCACGGCAAACACCGCGATCCATGAGAGCACTGCTCCTACCTCAGCGGAAGCCCCCGTCGACACTCCAAATATCCCCGTCAGGGCCATAGAAATTGCCCTAGCAAACTACGGAAGCGCAGTAAAGTGTACCGGCGCGGCCTCCACTACAGGTACCAAAATCCTCGTGACAACACCCATCCCAGCACCCTTTACTACGGAACTGGGCGCAGCCGACTGCAAAGCCGAAGACACGGGTGCGTGTGCAGCGGCGGGCATTACAATGCACTGCACCTCCAAAGAGAAGACGGTGACACACGGGAGCATCGCCCACACCAAAGGAGGAACCGCAATCCATGAGAGCACATGGGCTCAAGCGAGCGAAGGACTCGCCGGCAGTACTGCAACCAAGCACGAGCGCACGAGACAAAGAAAAGCGGCCCAGAACAACAGCACTACCGAACACAAGGACTCGCCCCTGACTACGGTAAACGTGATTCTCGCGAGAACCCCCACCCCAGTCCCTATGACTACGGAAATGAACACGGCGGAAGGCTCGGCAGAGAGCAACGTAGCCTGGGCAGAGTCAGGAACCGAGAGAACTGCAACCACTACGGGGAAGGTATCCCACAAGAGCACCCCCTCACTCGCCGACTGCACTGCAATCTCCCACGACAACGTGACCAGAAGCTCCGCCTCCAATGGCGACTGCTCTGCCGAGTACAACGGTACGCCCAATGAGGTCCGAACGGACACCCTTGCCCAGCTCACGACTGCCGTGAAAACCCCTGCCCTCATCCAGTCCACCACCGAAACGGACACTGTGGACAACACTGCCGAGGGCGCTCTAACTTGCGCCATGGCGAGAACGGAACATCTCGCGGTCGAGGACATCACCACCGGAATTTCCCTCACCCACCTCAGCACCAGTACGGATCCTGGGAAGCCTCTCGACCTGGGCCGGAAGGCCAGAAGTACGGCTGGCACTAGGCACCTCGAGACTCGATCACCCCTGGCCATGGAACCCCCACCCACCGCTAGAAGTTCACCCACGGACCTCGGATCCCACCCGAGGGTCCGGGACTGCGATAAAAGAGGAGCCGCGGCCCGAACAGAGACCCACGAGACCCTCACGCTGAACCAGGGCAGCAGGGGTAACACTGACCCGACGGAGTCCGGTAAGGAAGATCTCACAAGCTCAGCGGGAATTGGGACGAGATCACTCACCCACACAGAAACCAAGGACGCAACCACAACCGACCGAACTGAGATCAGAAGGGAATCACGCACCGCTACGGCTACCACCACGGAAACCTCTCTTGCCGACCAAGAACTTACCCCGGCAATCCTGGGAACTCCAGACGCGGAACGTGACACTGCTGATTCGAACCCCGACTCGGAATATCCCAAACCCAGAGAAACCTCCGCCCGAACCAAGCTCACGAACCCCGACTCAGATAACGTGATTCGCACGGTCCTCGATCCAGACCGAGACAGCAGTGGCACAGCAAACCGAGCCACAAGGGACACGAGATACCCTGATGCCACGGTAACCCAAGTGGAAATTCCCTCCACACTGATTCTCGCTTCAACTCGGGAACCCCAGACCGCGACAGCTGAGAGACGGCGGACACGACTGTGGACGGCAGCAAACACTCGGCGGAGACTGCAATCACAGCTGGTCATCTCACCTACTGGCACTGACCCCAATACGGAGACCCCAGAGGGCGACAATCGAGGCATCGCCTATATGACGAGGCCTGACTCTAATCTCGAAACCCAGACACCTCTCCAACAGGAGCGTGACACAAGCGGTACTACCGATGTGACTAAGCCCGGCCATATACACCTCACCGTGACGGAGAGCACCACTGGTGCTTCCCTCATGGACCTCGTGGACCATTCCGGGATCTCGGATGAGACCCACCAGACTACAGCACGGAACCAACACTCCAGAGGCAATGTGTTCGGGAAGGAACCCCAGACGAAAACTAGAGCCGGAATTACTCCCACGGGCCCCAACTCACTGTCTGACACCCTGGAGACTCCCGAACTGGGCCGCGACCCTAGAGGCTCTGCCGACCTGAACGCGATCGGCGGGGAACCTCTCACTCCTGCGGAAACCAACACCGGAACTACACGCACGGACCTGCATCTGGGCTCGAACGCTACAGACACCACTGACCGGGCGGAGACGGGCTCGAAGCACACCACTGCAACGAATCCTACTGCGGGAAATATCCCCACGGACACGAAACTTTATCTCGACATCACCGTCAAGCACGAAAATGGGTACAGCACGAGTGTGCTCCGCGACACCAGAAGCACTGCCGTCGGAACGGAGATTGGAAACGAAATTACCACCGCGAAGGGAAGCACTGTACGAATTTCCCTCACGGACTCCGACCCGCAAGGGAACGATCGGAGGACACACGATCAGGGCGGCGACACCAGAGGCGCGGGTAACCCGACTGGATCCGGCAAGCTATACCGCATCATCATGAGCACGGCCGCAGGTGTTCCCGCTCCGGACTCCATCCCGAAGACCTCGGTCACCTTCGAACCGGGACGCGTGATCGGTGGAATCACCAGCCCATCGGAGACTAACATGAACCCACTCACCCACTGGGAAACTGAGTGCGGCATAGCCACCATTGGCACAGGCCCAAACCTGAAGCTACACGAGACTACGGTGCTGTACTACGCATTCAGAAGCACCGCTGCCACGAACGACATCGAGATCGGACCGCCCGACATTGGAGAAAACACACCTGGAACCATCGCGACGGATCCTAACTTGGATACGACCGACCTGTCCGCGCCCAGCAAGGACTCCCCAGAGGCCACGCACATCACAGACGGGGCTCTCCAAGTCGGAACCGCCACCCACCACGGCGCGACGGAGAGCTATCACGCCACCTGCCTCGACAAGTTCGAGAGTAATCACGCCGGAACGACTACTGGACCTACCGAAGGTACGACATGGACTACGCTGAACGGACGCAAAGCAGGAACCGTGACTCACCAAGGTTCGATAGAGAGCAACGTGGCCCGAAAGCAAGCCGGGTCTGACCAACACAACGACTCGATCGATAGCAACTTCGCCCGAAAGACGCATGGATTCATCGACGGTGAGATCAAGTGGAATCTCGCCCGCAGGATGGCTGGACGATCCGACTGCTCAATCGAGACTGGAACCATCGCTCACAACGACAGGACCGAGAGCAAATCCAGTAGTACGACCACGGGACTAACTGACTACCTGATCGAGAGCACGATTGCCCGATCCCTAGTTGGAATCGCCACCCACGACGACTTGATCGAGAGTAATGACGCCCGGAGTCAAGAAGGAATTGTCCTTAACTACGGCTTGAGAGAGAGCAATTCCGCCCATATCACGGCGGGACGCACCGACTGCTCAACCGAGAGCACCTGTGCCCGATCTACGCTAAGAACCGCCAACTACGACCCGACCGTGAGCAACTCTCCTCGAAAGACCACTGAGCTCATCGATCCCCTGATCGAGAGCAAAACCGACAAAAGTCAAGCAGGAATCTTCACTCACAATGACAGGGCCGAGAGCACTTTCGCTCCTACAACCACTGGGCTCATGGACCACTCGAAGGTGAGCATGCGTGCCCCAACCCCAGCTGGAACATTCGCACACCATGGCCCGACCGAATGCTACAAAGACGTGATCAAGAACCAAATCGCATATACGGCTATCGGACTCTTCGACTGCACAGGCGAGAGCATGACGGCCCAAAACCAAGTCGGCATCATCAGTTACAGTGACACGACCGAAAGGAATTGCGCCTGTACCATGACCGGACCACTCGCCTGCTCGATTCAGACTGGACCCAGCACTCAATACGACACGGCCGGCCATAACCCCGCCAGGAGCAACACTGGCCCCATCGACAGCCGGACGGAGAGTAAGGTTGCCCCGATCCAAGCGGGAATCGCACCCGACCACAACACGATTAAGAGCAAATTCGCACGCAGGGCTACCGGACCCATCGACTGCTCGATCAAGAGCAAGGCCGCCCGAATGCAAGCGGGACGGGCCGCGCGAGAGGATTCGATAGAGAGCAACTTTGCCCGCACTAACACGAGATTCACCGACTCATCGAGAGGAAGCAAGGCCGCCCGATTGCACACAGGAACCATCACGTATCTGATCGACAGCTACCTCAACCGCCCGACCAAGAGCAAGAGGGCCCCAACTCGAGCCGAAATCACCACTCACTACGCCACGATCGAGAGCTATCTCGCCCACTCGACCACTGGACACACTAAGAGCACGGCAGAGAGCGACCTCACCCGAACTAAATCGGAAACTGCCGAGCACATTGACTCGATCAAGAGCAATTCCGCCCGGCCGATTGCTGGACTCGACAACAAGACCGAAGGCAGGCCTACGCGATCCCAAGGAGGAATCGTCACGCGCTATGACTCGACCAAAAGCAATGGGGCCCACTCGGCAACTGCACCCTCCAACTGTATAAAAGAAAGTAGGGCTCCACAACGTCAACTCGGATTTACCCAGCGCATCGACTTGACCAAGAGCAAAGTCGCGCGCGCGACTGAACGAAAGGTCGCCCGAGTTCCTTTGATACCCGCCACGGAAGACAGTCGGATCGACAGCAATCCTGCCAGCACGACCATTGGTCCCATTGGCGGCCCGACCGAGAGCAAGATCGACCGAACGCTTCAGGGAACTACTATCCGCTACGGAACGATCGAGAGCAACTTCACCTGTGCGGCCACCGGAATCCTTGACCGCTCGAACGAGCGCACACGAGACCGAACTCAAGACAGAACCGGAACCCACGACGGTTTGATGGAGAGCACACTCGCTTGCATGACAACGACATGCACCAACTGCTCGATTGAGAGCAGGGCTACCCCAACCCAATCCGGATCTAATGCTCACTACGACACGGCCGAGAGCACATTGGCTCGGACGGCTACGGGACCCCCCAATGGCTCAATTGGAAGCAAGGAGGCCTTAACTCAATCTGGAACTACAACTTACCACGGCTCGACCGTGAACGCATCGGCGGCGACCTCGGCCGAAAAGGTAACGGCCGACAACCCAATCGAGAGTACCTCGGCCCGCTCCACCGACGGTACAACTGAGAGCGCCTCCGCCGAGACCTCAACCGAGAAGGGGATAGAGGCGGAAAAGGCAACGGAGGACAGCACAATCGCGATCTACTCGGCAAGTACCAAGGCCGGAGTTCACGGCAGCACCACAGACAGAGCTGGTGCTCAAACTATCGATGGGGCAACTATCGATAACGACTTAATACGGAGCACTCGTGCACTCACTACAGACAAACCCGCTGACGGCGCGTCAGAGAACACCCCTGCCGAGACTCCCGCGGAAGGAGCAATAGATGACTGCTCAATCGAGAGCACCTCGGCCCGAACCATTGCCTACCTCGTTGACAGCACCACCGAGAGCTCTCCCGCCACAATCGCGGCCACCAACTGGGCAGGACGGGGGGACTCCAATGAGCACCGAAAGGATGGGATCTTGGAAATCGCGCGCCTCCCCAAACACCGTAGAGCGCCAACGAACTGAAAGATCTAAGGATCCTGTACTGGAACGTGGACGGCCTCCAAACCAGTCGTGCGAAGGTTGAGGAGCTAATGCGCAAGCGCGGGCCAGACGTCGCACTCCTCTTCGAATGCAGACAAACAACGGTCCAACCACCGAGAGGCTTCCATCAATTATGGATACAGGAGACCTCCACCAGGAGGGGGGGAACTATCTGCTGGGTAAGACAAGACCTTAAATTTCTACCACTGCGCAAATATGCCACACCTGTAAACGAACGGACCTACCTCATAGAACTGATCGTTATCCAAATAGACAACACGATCATCGGAGGGGTATACATCTCACCCAAAACCCCCGCAACAGCGATGTCGGCACTGCTAGATCTGATGGCGCCCTACAAGAGGGGGCTGCTCGTGGGAGACTTCAACGCAAGACACAAAGACTGGTGCACTACGGATAAGCCACGAGGAAGGCTGCTGGCCAGAAGGGCGGCCGCCGAAGGATGGACCATCGTGGCCCCAAAAAAACCCACCTTCGTACAGGTGGGGGCGAGGACGGGAAAGTCCACCATCGACCTTGCGATGGTAAGAGGAGTGCACGTGCGACCCGTGGAAATGCTGGAAGAGGAAGAAGGACACAGACCACTCTGCATCACGGTAGTAGAGGGACGCCGATCTCTTCCAGAGATGGCAACCCTGAACGACAAAAGAAGGTGCCAGATGGCCAAAGACTGGTACAACACGGAAGGCCAAAAGATTGAGGCCTTAATCACGGACAGACAGACCGCACTCGATGAGGCCTACGCGGCCTACGAGAGCTTCGTCACACAACCCTTCCAACGGAAGACAAGGTACCCCTACCCCAAGGGGAGCCCTCTGGACAAAGAAATTGTGGACACAGCCGAATGCAAGAGACGAGCGCTGAGACGAGGCGATGCAGCGCTTGCCTCAACGTACAGACGCAAGCTCAGATCGCTAGTGCGCCGTAGGAGGCGCATGGTGGGGGATCGTACAACGCGAGCGGAGCCTCTGAGCTTGGCGGAAACTGCCAGACGAATCAGAAGCTGGACTGGCGCCCATGCAGAGAAGGCAGCCCTAGGGCAACACTTGGCACCTGACGACTTCAGACGCTTTCTCCAACAGCGCTCAGGCCCGGTCGCGGTCAACCTTGCCGAACCAACCGAAGATCCGCTACCCGAGGACTTTCTTCCGAGTCTAGAGAAGTCCATCAGGGCTGCGCCGAGAAACAAAGCAGTAGGAACAGACGCCATCAGGGCGGAGTTCCTTAAGCTAGCTCCACTGACTCATGCAAGAATCATCCTCCGTCTGCTCCGCAGAAGCCTCAACGAGGGCTCTCTACCCACGAGGTGGACAGAGGCCATTGTCAGGCCGCTCCTGAAGCCGGCGAAAGCAGCCTCAGAACCGGCATCCTACCGACCAGTGTCGATCCTCTCGCACGTTCGCAAGGTAGTAGAGGCATCACTTCTGAGGTACCTACTGGAAGCGTACCAGCCCCACACCGCTCAGTTCGCCTACATCCCGGGCAGGAGGATCCTGACGGCGGTGAAACAGGTGGACGCGGGGATTAGGCAGGGACTCGACACGGTCTGTCTCGACCTGACCGCGGCCTTTGACATGGTCGATAAACACCGCGTCGCCACCTACCTGAGACAAGTTGGGTTAAAGAAATCTCTGACATCGGCTGTTCTCCTCAAACTGTCATCGACTCGCAACATGATCAAGATAGGTAACACTATCTCACTGCCATTCTACACGTCGAGGGGTGTCCCCCAAGGAGGGTGCCTGTCCCCGGTCCTCTTCCTCTTCGTGATGGACGTCCTGGCGTCTAGAATATCCGCACAAGGGGCTCTACCGACGCTCTACTCTGATGACGTCGCTATCCAGGGAAACCCACGTCAGGTCCAACGAGCTCTGGACGAGACCCAGGAGTGGGAGTCGTCAGAAGGAATGAAGCTATCTATCACAAAAACTTGGGCGCTGGCGAATACGACTTTCACATTTAGGAACTGCGCGATCCAGAACCTCACGGAAGGGAGATATCTAGGACTAATCCTGGACCCTGGGGGCCTCAACTCCATGAGATCGGTGGCAAACCGTCTGAATCTGGTGGGAACTAGGGCCAAGCTGCTCCGATTCGCCGGTGGGGTTGATCGGAGATCGCACCCCATACGTCTCCGCAACCAACTACTCACCTTCGTGTGCGGAGCTGTGAGATACGGAGAGCAAGTCCTCAGTAGGGAGGCCATTACCGAGCTACGTCAGGCAATAGCGAACACGGTCACGCAAGCGTTTGGCCTGAAAAGATCCACATGGTCCACTCTGAAAGCACTGATCCGCTTCCGAGAAATTGGGCAAACACCCGCGGAATCCATGTTCGAGGCCGTCCAGACGGAAGCGACTCTGAGGGCCCTAGGCCGCACAGCATATAACACGGGGACCTCCACATTACTGAAGGCACTCCCAAAGGAAAGCGCATGGTTCCTCCTGCGATGGTGGACGGGCTTCTACCCGGACCCGCGGAAGTACGGAACGATCCGTGATAGATACACGCACAGAATCCACTGCTGGGAAACGCTGGCGAAGGCACCTAGCTGGAACAACATAGAGAAGCGACACATGATCCAAGAAACTGCCTGGCTGACAGAGGCAATCTACGGCGCGAACCCGGCACCGGCCCTCCCTCCCCCGACTACCTTGCAAAACCAAGGAACATGACCCGTCTCTGAACTACCCACAGTGAAGCGACTCCTTGCAGCCTCCCGGTAAGACATGTAATCAAGCAATGGTCGTGAACCGGCCTGGTGCCAGCCCGTGTATATGGTGCTACAACCCTCACTTCATTTGTATTTAGACAGCAGGACGGTGGCCCTGGTAGTCGGAATCCGCTAAGGAGTGTGTAACAACTCACCTGCCGAATGCAGTTACC
>NW_027178907.1:0-2915 GCF_019968985.1 Porospora cf. gigantea B | reverse complement strand
CACGTCACGTGTTCATCCGGAGAACTCGCAAATGCTGTCACCCTCATCGCAATCTCAGCCCGAGATCTCGCAACTGCTGTCACCCTCTTCACCTACGGAGTCGATCCCCTCCGTGGTGGTGGCACCGCCCTCTTCTGACTCCACCGATACACCCAGAACACCTCATGATGATGATCGCGGTTTTAAACAATTCGTCAGCTAGGCACGGAATTCGAGACATGTAGGGCACGTCGCACCAGCCCATGTCCTACGCATGGATCCAGTAGTCGCGCGACTGGAAGGTCTTCGTTGACGGAGAGAGCGCAGAGAGCAAGGATGTTCTTCTTGTTGATGGCCACCTGATGGTCAGCGAGGAGCCGAATGCAATTTCGAGTTCGTATGATGGGCACACGAAGATCTCTCGTCACTTCTCTGTACACATGAGCTTCGTGCACGGCGGAATTCAGTGCGTCTTCCTCGCTTTCGATTGGAGGCGATCCCGTCCAGATGTACCCGTTGCGTCCTAGAATCACATACACACCGTTGGGGTAGAGCTCCATGTGCTTCTCTTGGCTGGGAACCAGCTCGCATGGAACGATTGTCAAACAGCCGTTCTCTAGACGTCCGTAACGAGAGCTACGCGTATGCAAACTGACCGACTGGTTGTCTTGTTGTACACGTTGTACCTCACAGAGCACCAAGTCGCTCTCCTGGAAGTGTTCTCGCATCTTAAACTGGTCGGAGTCGGTTTTTATCCTCTGTTCGGTGCCAGGGATCCAGACTGACCCCAGAGGCAGCTGGCCCCGCTGAGAGCCCTGGATGTCCAGCATCCACCTGTTTGACTGTATCTCTGCCACTCGTCCGATGACGACGTCGCCCACTGTGGCTTCATAGCGGCTGTGCAGCGCCTTGACGTACACCAACTTCTCGATGTGCACCAACGTACCTACTCGAGCCACGAAGACCTTACCGTCGTCTTCATAGACTCCGTGGCCTGTCAGGTAGGAGTCTGGTAGATCGGTGACTTCGTCGCCGATAAGGACCAAGGGTGTCGACATAATTCCCAGTTTCGACCTTTCTGCAGTGATGTACTTCTGAGTAGCCCGTGACAGGAGGACACACTATTAAATAACAAACACAAAGCACAACACTATTTGGAGGTTTTTCAAATGATTGAGGTAACAACAAAGGTTGAATTCGAGGAGGCTCTGAAGGAGTCTTGTGGAAGCCTCATCTTCGTGCACATCACTCGCGACCACGAGCCGTCGCAGCAGATTATGGACGTCGTCGAGATGTTGAAGTCAGACTTGGACTTTACCTTCGTCGTGTGCGACCAAGTAAGTCCGAACTTGACCACGCACCTCGCTGTGACAGAGGTCCCGACTGTGGTGGTGTTCAAGGACAAGGTGGAGACAGGCCGTATCGTTGGACCCCAGATCCAGGAGCTTGTGAAGCTTGTGCATGACACGGCAAGCGGCGTCTATGACACCGATGTCGCCAACAGCAAGATGACTGCGGCGGAGAGGAAGAAGGACCTGTTCAGCTCCCTGCAGGAGCTGGTCTACAGCCAGCCAGTGCTTTTATTCATGAAAGGAAACAAGGCCCATCCCTTTTGCAAGTTCTCTCGCGGAGCGATCGACATTCTTAACAGCATTAAGGATCTCCCCTATGCAACGTTCGACATCCTGAAGAACTCCGAGGTTCGCGAGGGCCTTAAGGAGTTCGGGGACTGGCCCACTTACCCGCAGCTGTACGCAGAGGGCGAGTTGATTGGGGGTGTCGATATTATGCGGCAGATGAGTGAAGCTGGCACGCTGGATGCCGTGCTTTGGGAAGCCGTGGAGAAGCAGAAGGGCCAACGCATCGTAGATTTAAGAAAGCTGGTACGCAAAGCTCCTGTGATGCTCTTTATGAAAGGCAATCCGCAACAACCATTCTGCGGCTTCTCCCGTAAGATGGTGGAGATTTTGGGAATGTGTGGCGTGGACTACGATTACTTCGATATCTTGAGCGACGATGAGGTCCGTGCCGGACTTAAGGAGCTTTTCGAATGGCCCACGTACCCGCAACTGTACAGCAACGGATCGTTGGTGGGCGGCCTGGATGTCGTGGAGCAGCTGGTCGACAATGGCGGGCCTGCGCGGCTCAAGGAAGAACTCGAGGCAGTGGCTCAGGAGGCGGATGATTTGCCGGTGAATTAAATGTCGTACGTGCCATTGATTGAGCCCAATGATTTCAACGAGGATATTCGTGCTTGGGTGGACGATTTCGGCCTCTCTTTACATGTGTCTGAACAGAATGTAGCCTTGCCGAGGGACCAGTTTGATATCAGTGGCAGTTTGTCCCAGATCCGCTTACGCATTTCGGAGAGTTGGATGCTCAGCCACTTTTTGTTTGTGCCCGGGACAGAGTGGTTGTGAGAGTTCAACCGGGAGAACGACATAGGCATTCAAGCAGAACAGTGTCTCCTCGAGCGTCAAGTAACGGGCACAATTTAATCCTAGTGAGTCGAGATTGGGTCAACAACAGCCGCGGGATACGGGAGGTGCAGACAACCCCCTGAACTACCTCCCTCTGAACACTGGCAAGATCCAGTTCAAGCTAAAAACAGCAGCGTCGGTGTTGATGCTGATGTCGCTGCTCTGGCTGTTGAGTACGAGCCTCTTGCATGCAGACGTCATCCGGTTTCGAGACGAGCCTTGGTTCCGCAAATCTCATGCTTTGAGTTACCACGACTTGAAGGGGAGGACTCGGTCAGGTCTGGATAAAAGAGCCAAGTCGGCATACTCTGCAGTGGTCCCGCCGCCACTTGACATTCTCCGAACAGTGAAGGAGTCCAGCGTCATTGAAAAGGTGGAGCACCTCGAATCAGTCGGGCAGAAGCTGGTCGAGGAGAACGCTCCATTGGATTATGAGAGTTTGAACGAGTTCCAGAT
>NW_027178906.1:0-23237 GCF_019968985.1 Porospora cf. gigantea B | reverse complement strand
TTGACATTATCGGCATCTGAAACACTACAGGGTCATTTTCAGCTCCGGCAGCCCTTAGAAACGCTGCTAACCACAGGTGCATAAAGCGTATTGTATGAATACCGGTCATTGAACACATCTCAGAGGATAGTCGTTACTCGCAACCTACCCCTTCACTGCTCTCGTCATCGCCTCAGCCAGCTGGTCGGTCAAGACTCCTAATCCAATGGCTCGGAAGAAATTCACAGCAAATCTACTGTTCTTCGGCTCATCGGTGGGGAAGAGACCCACAAGGAACTCTTGTAAAACCGGTTCCTCGATTCGAGTCTTCAGCTTGACAATCCCCATCTCCTGTGCGATCTCTTGAAACAGCACCTTTATGAAGATACGACCAGCACTGGTGGTTGTCTGTTCCGTCAGCTGAAAATGCGAAAGCACCGTCCAGGGTATGGCGTCAGTAAAGAGTAGATGAGCGAAAAACTTTGCTGTGTTGCGGAGCTTATTGGAGTCCAGACGGTGGACCGTGTTGTAACAAGACCCAAAACACTGCTCGAAGCACTGTTCATATTCCGGCCTAATGCAGCACAGTCGCTCAGCCATCAAAGAGTAGTACTTCTGGAATACCTTTTCCATAGCCGTGCAGTCAATGAGCATACGACAGACCTCCATCACCTGACCGGCCTGAATGTTCATTTGCATCAGCTTGTGTACTCCCTCTTCGAAGTTGGCAGCTGAGCGGAAGACCAAGTAGACGGCTTTCCTCAACTGAATCATCTGTTCCTCCGTGAAATCCACGATCATCGTGGTCGCGGGATCATCTTCGCTATCTTCGCTACTCGCGCCGTCCTCAGAGTCATCGGACTCTGCCTCCCCGAGGATTTCCATGGAGATCTCCTTCCAGCGGGCGGACTCCGCGGCGTACACCTCCGGGTCCGTTTCCCTGAATACATGCAGTGACTCGTCCGGTTGCAGATTCGGATCTAGCAGATCGAGAGCATGAGAGATCTGATCATCCTCATCCACGAGATCGAGGTCGTCGGGAAGTCCTGGATAGTCGACAAATCTTTTTCGCATAGCGTCAAAAATGCGGTCGATGGCGTAGAGCACCTTAACCTCGCATGTGCCCTCTCGTTGGATAGCTCTCAATCTCTCGACTACAGACCTGTACGCCTGAACGCTGACCTCCTCCAAGACCTGCCCCACCTCCAGCATGAAGTTTACGCACACCTCAACGGAGTCATCAGTAGGCCTTTCAAGGAGGAGAGCGATCAGCTGCAGCGCTATAATTTCATGCGCCACTCTCTGATTGACAAGATGAGCGATGAACGCCACACAAGCCTTGGTGAGGATCTTGTCGTTCCGCCGGTATGCTCTCCTAAACTGGAGGATGAGGCGTTCGATAAGCAATTTGCCAACTTCGGGGAGTTTGGAGTTGATTATCGCTATCATCGCCGCAAATATCGGGGTGAACTCTGGAGACGACAACTGCGCCTTCAGCACCGTCCTCACAAGCAGAGCTCTACCTCGAATAAGGTTCTCTCTGAACAGCTCCACCGTGACTTCTGCAACGTTGCTCCGACTAGCCTTGTTGACTAGGCCATTGATGGATTTGCGGAGAGCCTCCCACTCGAGCCTCTGACGTTGAATGGGATCTGAAGCACTCTTTCGGAGCTGATCTTCAAAGAGCGTCTGGAGTTTGTGAGGCGGCACGTAAACGCCACCAGAGCGGATGGGGCGGGATGCCATGAAGAAAAGGCGATTTTTCGAAATGCCAAGACGGTCGTATTCTTCTGATGATTCGCACTCGAGGCGCCGTCGCCACAAAGATCGGAACGACAGAAGGAAGGAGAGAAAGCAACCTTCGAGCAGCCTCAGCTGCAGTGCAGATCCCAAACCCAGAAAAAGTCATGACCACCGAAGACGTAAGCATTCCTCGGAGTCCGAGGAAGGACCTCCTCCTTTGGTTCTGAAAGGCGACGAACTGCCAGTCGGCTTCGAAAGCCGACCAAAGATGCGTGAACCCCGGGAACTCCGAAAGGAAAGGGCGACGGAGACCAAGAAGAGCAGGCCATCTACTGAGACTAATGAACTCGCAGAACCCAAGAAGAAGAATCCAAAACCACGTGAGGAGTCCAAAACCGACGACGAGGGATCCATGTCCGACCGGAAGATGCCTAAGGATGACGGAAGATATGACCCTACGGCCCTTGCGGTGGAGGTGGAGGTGACCAATAGATTGACCCCTGCTCCGGAGCCGATAACTGACTGGAAAGATCTTAAACTCGACGAAAAGATTCTCTCAGGCCTCTATGGCAAGGGCTTTCTGCAACCCTCGAGCATCCAACGCATTGCCCTCCCCATCCTTCTTCGTGAGAAGTCGAATCTTATCGGCCAGAGCAAGAATGGCACGGGAAAGACCGCTACGTTTTCCTTGGCGATGATTTCAATTGTGGATCCAAAGATTCCTTTTCCCCAAGCGGTGGTCGTTGCCCCTACGCATGAGCTGGCGAAGCAAAACCAAGCCGTTCTGGACGAGATCGCCAAGTACACCGAGTTAAAAAGCTACTGCGCCATTCCAAACCAACCTGCTTGCGAGACTGCACACCTCGTATCAGGAACACCCGGTAAAACCCTAGACCTCTTCACGGGCCGCTCAGCGGTGTCCATGAAGCATATCAAGATGCTGGTCTTGGACGAAGCGGACCACCTGATCAACCCGAAGCTAGGGTTACACATGCCTGTCAATCAGTTAGTAGCACGAATGGGGAAAATGGGAGTCAACTGCCAAAAGGTTCTCTTTTCGGCGACGTTTGACGAGCGCCTCCACTCATACGCCAACAGTTTCGCCCCCCAAGCCACTTTCCTCCGAGTGAATCAGAAGAACCTTGTTCTATCACACGTGGAGCAGCGTTACGTAAGCTGCGTGGATCGCGACGACAAGTATGCTAAGCTACTAGAACTCTACTGCATCATGGTGATCAGTCAATCCATCATCTTCGTCAATTCCAAGGAGCTGGCGCTCAATCTCGCAAAACGGATGACAGCAGACAAACATTCAGTCTCCGTCATCTGCGGGACCGGAGGCGCTGCCTCGATGACCAGTGAGCAGAGGGAGAAGACTATGGAAGATTTCAGGACAGGAGTAACTAAGGTGCTCATCACAACAGACCTGCTTGCCCGTGGTATCGACGTCCCTCAAGTCACACTCGTCATCAACTATGAGATGCCCATCAGTATGGAGAGAGGCGCCCGAGGCAGGGAGAGCTGTCCGGAAACATATCTTCATAGAGTTGGCCGAACCGGACGATTTGGTCAACGCGGGTTAGCAATCAACTTTATCATTCCTGGTCATCATGACGAGTTGCTTTTACAACAGGTCGAAGAATACTTTGGCACCAAGGTGGCTGAGCTTGCGATGGATATGGACGTCATCGAAAAGATGATGAAGGAGATGACCATTTAGTAAAGACATGACGATATGCAGATCTGATAGTTATGTGATTATGGTTGGCTTACGACACTTCCGGCAGTCACTAACAATTACCTCTTCTGTGTCTCCCACAGCAATCTTGGCCGTAAAACGTCGTCCGGCAGAGGCCGATGTAAATGGCAGGGCCGCAGATCCTCGCATGACGCGCACGTCACAATTTTGTGACGGAATTCGAAACACGCCGCAGTAACCGCAGAAACTTGTGAGCGCCCTCTCTTTTAATTTGTTCTTCGGAACTGGCAAACAGCAATCACGTCGAATATACCCCGCGAGGCAGGGAGCGATCAGCGCCATTCTGGCCGCCGCTGTTAGCTGGTACTCTACAGTTCGCTTTCTGGCAAGTTCATCGTACTTGGCCTTGCAATTCTGGGCCAGTGCTGCCTTATAAGGCGCCATCTCCTCGTTTGTCATACCCTTCAATGATGTGGGGTCCGACCCCAATGACGCAGCAAATGATGACGGTGTTGTCGATTCTTCCACGGCCTGCAAAGACGGAGAGAACATGCAGAAACCTGGCGCTGACCATAGGGTGCCCACATGTTTCGTTCCTTTTGGAGTGCTTTTAGGTTTAGATTTCTTGATGTGCTTCGCTGGTCGCGCCGTTGGCGCCGACACCGCCGATCGACCGCTAAGAAGCGCGCGGGCAGACACTGCCAAACTCTCCAATCCTGCTTTCCCTCGTTTTTGTCGGAACATCGAGAAATTTGGGGAAATGAGCTGGCGAGGCACCAAGACCGGCAATTGCGAAGGCAAAAAATCACTTTCGAGGTTTCTGCTTGATCTTCTTCTGCCTTTTCTTGACGTGTTTAGGAATCTTGGTTTTACGTTTCTCCCGGTTCATGGCTTTCACCATCTTCTTCCATTCCTTCGGATCTACGTCCTCAGGAATCTTACCATCAAAGATAAGGGCCTTCTCTCCTTCGTCTTCGTGGTCTTCTTCGTCTTCCTGGTCGTCCTCACTACTCTCACTGCTTTCGCTCTCGGTCTCGCTCTCGCTTTCTACCTCGACAGGCACCGCAAGGGCTCCGTACTCCAGCGGTTGGCCTTTCGCAATACGCGCCAACTCACTGTTCAGCACGTCGGTTCCCGAAACTTCCATCAACGACCCTGGACGCCAACAGTGCAGCATAAGATTCTCTTCCGTTTCCTGATCTGCCTCTCGTGGCACCAACGCCTGCCTGTCAACATACTTCACCAAGCAGGCACAGAACAGCCGCAGTCGCAGACGGTTGGCAACGTAGCTCCTAGCCGACTTCAACGCGATTGGCTCGAAGGTAGTCTTATGGCGTTCTCCCATGCTTAACAGCAAGGGATGAGTTCCCAGGTCGCTTTCATCAGTTGGTTTATCATCAGGAAGGCAACTCGTTTCAGCATCAGTGTTGCTGTGGTCGGTGTCAATGCGCTTCGTTGTGGTGTCTTCAAGGCCAACAGTGTCCTCCTGGAACTCTAGGGACACCGGCAAATTTCGCTTGCGTTTCTGGGCTCGGTCGGCGTTGTTCTGGACACCCTTTGCTTCTTTCTGCAGTCGCATCTTCGCAAAATGAGCGTCCTTCTTCACTTTCAGGTTCCGAACATGACCCATCTCAGTGACGGTATCAGTATGGTGCCGGTTGATATGCCCACGCACGTTCTCAAGGGTGGCGAGGCTGTACGTACGATCATACTCAGGCCAGGTTCCTTCAGCAGGGTCGCACTCGCCCAGCCAAGGATCGATGGTGGGGTCCTCCAGAACCATAACCTCGTCAGGCATTGTTAGCATCGTTTCATAGTCTTGGAATTCCATTGGAAGTCGCTCCTGAATGACGAATTCGTAAAGCTGTTTGGAGGTTAATGGAACCAACTCCTCGGCCAAACGCGGTACACATGCAATGGAATCAGGGCAGCTGTCACTCTCACTCAGCCCTCCTGCCAACTTGGAGTTGAAAAACTGAGTAACCCTAATGCAATCGCGCTTCAAAAAGAAATGTGCTTGGGGATGGCTGAGATCCACGGACTGGCTTACGTCGATTATGTAAGGATGGTTGAGATGCATGAGTAGATTGTACTCAGATAGATCTCCGTGGACAAGATCGCATCGATATAAAAGTTCCTTGAGCAGGGCCACCGTCTCGATATAGACACGGCGCCACTCGGGAACGGAGAGCCCCTTGACATCCTTAAGTCTAGGGGCCGCAGTGCCCTCATGTCCGACGAATGTCATGCAGAAAACATGTCCTCGGATATCGATAGGGATGGGGCATCGTAGACCCTCAGTCAAAATACGGCGAAGGTTTCGGAACTCCTTTTCGCACCATTGTGTCACCATTTGCCGCGGGTTACTGCCCTTGTACTTGTAGAACCGGAACTCACCATCTACATAGCGAGCCCGGTCTCGAAAAACTAGGATAGAAGTCTTGAACACCTTCAACGCTCTGTCCTCAACGTCGTCCAGCTGAGCGTAGTACACGTTTGCCTCTTTTCCCGTTGAAACTGCGCCATACATATTCGTGAAGACACGAGCACGGATAAGCTTATGCAAGAAGCCGAATGTCCGCTGATCCAGGACCAAGTCAGTCGTTTTTCGGGACTCCTGCGTCAAACCATAGTTCTTCTTCTGACCAGCCTTTTCACAGCGGGTACGGTCGTTGGTTACTGCATGACTGTCGCCTGTCATGAATCCCTTTGACTCCCTCCACAGGCGCTTATCTTGCCTGGCCAAAATTAGATCGTCATTCAGGTCGACATTCAGAGACGCCATGGAAATGCAGATTAAAGTACTTCTTAACTCGAGCGCTCAAGCGACACTCTGAGTCATCTGTAGCACCACGCCGGCATCCGGCCTTCTGGGGCGATTGCTTCAAGAAATGCCCAATTGCTAATGAGCTACCGCTCACCTAAGGGTCAGGCGGTCGTTTTATCGGTGCTCATGTTCGCAGGGCCAAGCACCTACAATGCGCTCTGCATGCTGCAGTCCATGACGACCTGTAATATTGTTGCCTACGGTTCCGTCGTGTGTCTCGGCGTCCTCCACCATTGGATCAACGTGACAAGGAGGCTCCCGGGAGTTGCTTTCCAGAACAAGACACGTATTGATATGTTTCTGGGCTCCATTCTTTATCCTGTGGCGTTCGCTCTGTTATTACGCCGAGTCCTTTGGACCGACATTGTTGGAGGGTTAACGGTATCAGCTGCTGCATGGTTCTTCTGGAGCTCTGTAACGACGCGCTGCTTCGCCTACAGCTTTAGTCGTGACCGTAGAGTCTACACATCATCCCTCCGAAGAGGATGTAACCTCGGAAGTCTTTTTGCTGCTGGGCTAATGACTGCTTCCAACTGGGACAATAAGGGGGTCTCCCTGACGGATATGTCCTGGCTTATTGTGGTGGCGGTGGGGTTCTTCGGTGGGCTTTTGCCCAACCTCTGGCTTCTTTCGCCTAATGAGGCATTGGAGGGTGACGGGGTGGAAGCCCCAGCTTGGCTGCCGCCTACCCTTCTGAAGGACATCTTCACACCAAGGATGGGTCCTCTGTACATCGTCTGTGAAATTACAGTCGGATTCTTAGGAGTACGAATCCAAGCGATGTACTCGGTGCGTTCTCGGTGCTTCAATTTGACGATAGCGGCAATTTTGCAACTGATCGTCAGCAGCTGGTACAGCCGCGACATAGAGAATACAGTCTTACAAGTCAAAGCCCAGACTATCCGTTCATGGGCATTCATGGCCGTCACAACTGTCTCTTGCTACGCCTTAAGCTATGGTTCCCTGTCGATGGTGCCTGATTGCATGCATCTTCACTCAGTCTGCCATTGGGACATTTTTGAAGACCTTGGGAAGGGGAGTTTCAACGGTTCCGGAACAGTAGCCTTCTGTGCCCTCTCCCTCTGCAACGTGGTGATCACGCAGTTCACGGAGTGGATTTTGCCTGCCAGCGCTCCAGACGACCCAAACTTACATCAAACTAGATTGGCGGTTTTCTGGCTTGCTCGCTCTTTGGGATGTGTCATCTCATGGTGCATAGTTATCGCCGGGATCCCACCTTGGGTATCGCTTCATGTGGCGTGTACCTTGACAGCAATTGGGCTGTTCGGATCGTATTTCGCTCTGGTGTTGGTGCACGAGGCGAAGTCCAACATCCGTATCGGAGAAACGGACTCAACCACCAGCAACGAGGAGCCGTCCACAGAACCCTCGCTTGTGCTGCGTGACTGGCATTCGTGTCAATGACGTAGTCATTACTCGGCCAGTCCGTTGATATTTCTACCTGACGAGCTTCCTGTAGATGCAATTTTTTACCTGCCTCGGATGGAGTAACTTCCAGTCACACTTGTGTTGGTTGCTGCAAGTATGAGGCATCAACCAACACAAGTGTGTCGGTCTCGTTGCAAATGGTCAAACTTCTGGTATGTCGAAGCTTCTCGAGGTGCATATTTTGACAAGAGTGCAATGTCTTCGCAAGGGCAATCTACCATCTGGCTTGCTGTTCTTTTACCTTTTCTCATTCTGATCTGTGTCTTTGCCTGCTACTGCGGGTTGGCAGCGGCCCTTGTAAGCGATGAAGAGGAACGAAGTCGAGAGCGCGAAGCAGCGCCAACGGTAGTTGTTCATCTAGACGAAGAAGCACAATCTAACCCCATGAAGACCTCTGCCGCAAAAGACTACTACTCCTCAGCGTTGGACGAGGAACGAGATAAGACTTCCACGTTAGAAGCCCGAGTGGAGTGGCTTCAAAAAGCCAACGCAATGCAAGAAAAGAACAGACCCCCCATCCAAGACAACAGTCAGGGAATTTCAGGCGCTTTCGATGTTGAGAAGTGAACGACTTTAATGAGGGTTCGCCATTGCAGCGATGTCGACAATTAGACTAAAATCCTTCGGTGTCATCAGCTGCTGCTCAAGGACAACCTCTCGCAAGTCCTTATCCTGTGACAGCGCCTCCTTCACCACCTCGGCCACTCGGTCGTAGCCAAGCACCGGTGACAGGGAGGTCGCTACCATCAGACTCGACTGCACATACTTCGCCACCACTTTCTCGTTCAACTGCATACCGACAAGGCAAAACTCAGTAAAGGACCTCAGCCCGTCCGTAAGCAGTTCTACAGAATTCAGTATGTTCTTGATGATCAGAGGGTTGAACGTATTGAGCTGCAAGTTCGAATGGGTCATTGCCACTGAGTTCGCCGTATGCAGCCCAATCACCTGTGCAGCTACCATCCTCAACATTTCACATTGGGTCGGATTCACCTTTCCTGGCATTATTGAGGAGCCCGGAGCATCGACTGGAAGAATCCACTCCGCCAGCCCACACCTGGGCCCCGAAGCCAGCAAAATCAAGTCATTGGCCATCTTCATGCACCCAGTCGCAAGCGTCATCAGTTCCCCAGACAACCTCAACAATGCATCGTGGTGGGAAATATGGTGAAAGGGGTTCGTTCTAGGGTCGTGGTGGTCGAGGCGCAAGTGTGGCCACTCAGCCATCAACTGGACCCTTGCAAGGTACCCAAAGTCCTTGGTTGCGTTAAGGCCTGTGCCCACGGCAGTGCCTCCAAGTGGAATCTTCGGCAGCTCAGTGAAGAAGATCCGATCAATGTTCTTTCTGGCAGACTGAAGAATGCTTTTCCAAGCTAGTAACTCGGCACTAACGGGCATGGGAACGGCATCCATCATATGAGTCCGACCAATCTTCACAGTACCACCGCAATCTTCAGCCTTCTGCGTCAGTACTGTCATGGAGTACGTCAGCGACTTCGAGAGCTCTCCCCAACTTTCCATCGCCGCAAGGTGCATGGCGGTTGGGAAAACACAGTTGCTTGACTGGCCCAGGTTTACATGATCGTTGGGGTGGATTTGAAGCTCCTCAGTGCTCGCCATGCTCGCCAACACCTCGTTGACGTTCATATTAGTGTTTGTGCCACTTCCGGCCTGCCACACCTTCAACGGGAACATTTCCTCGTTGAAGTCACCGCGTAAAACCTCCTCACATGCCTTAACTATCGCATTCCGATATTTTCGGTCCAATACGCCCTGCTCCGCATTGACATGCGCCGCCGCGAGCTTTATCCGTACGAGAGCCCTTAGGACTTCAGTGGGCATTCGCCACTCCTCTTGTCGTCCGATATTAGTTCGACCCACTGCGGCAGTTGTGTGAGCACCAATTGTCATTAGGAGAAGTTTGATTTCAACTAGTAGGACCCCAAATTCATAAATTTCTTTAAATGCTTCATCGTGGAGTCCAAGTCCAGTCTCTACCGAGCTCTGCGGCATCTGCCAACTCGGACCTACTGACTCGCGTGCTGCGGTCCGCCCGTCGCTCTGGACAGCGCGTCCCGGTCTCAGCCGCTCTATTGTCGAGTGCTGCTGGCATGATGAGCGGCATCCGCATAGACAATGATCTTTTCCAATTCGACAAAGAAGCGGACGTAATGGAATACGGTCCTACTACTCGCCAGGATGGCAACCTTCTCTACCCATCTAATTTCTTTTGTAGTCCAAATCCCAAAGACGGTAAAGGTGGGGACTATATCCCTGTCAATGAACTCAAAAGTTTCCCTCTGGCTAGTGAAGACACCTTCGAGATCTCCACAGGACAGTTTAGGATTGTCGTGTTCGGTCGACCATTCTTTTTGACTCCAGAAGTCGACGAAATGGCTACCCGGCAGCAGCCTGAACCTCCAAAAAAGAAGAAAAGCCGCGAACCAGTTCCATTTTTCTACATGAAGCTACAATCCGTGGACACCCGCAACAAGTGCTGGGTTGACCTTCCTAAAGAGACTCAGCTGGGCCCATTCGCCAAGCGTCATTTTGGGGAGAAGCTCCTCTCGTTGCAGGCGCTGGTGACGGCCTTAAGCTACTCTGAACCCTTCAACGACCCCGATAACTCGAAGAGGGAAGAAATATCCAAAGCCTTGACCGACTTCCGAACGAATGACCAGCCTCTGATTGCATCTGAAGTCGAAAAGGAGGTCATGGTCGGCGCCGTGGAGGCAACCATTAGGAAGATCCGTAGTACAGGTGCTCGCCTCTTCCTTCCAGGAAGCGCTAAAGATGCGCTAGGCAACTCCTCCTTCGATAAATTGGGCGGCGCAGAGGAACAAAAGAAGAAGGTCCATGAGCTTATCAACGCGACCTTCATCAGCTCGGATATCACCGCGAAAGTCTATGAAGCGATGACTGGATCATCCTCAGTCAAGGTCCCCAAGATCGTAATGTTCACCGGCCCACCCGGCGTCGGAAAAACTGAGATGACAAAGGCTGTGGCTCAGGAGTGTAAAGTGCCGCTGATTCTGGTGGAGACGTCGCAGGTAATGGACATGTGGGTTGGTTCAGGCGAGAAGAAGATCGCGACGATTTGGGAAGGAGCACGAAATCTCGCAAAGATGGTACCCGAGTATCAAGGCTGCTTAATAGTTATAGACGAGATAGAAGCCATCGTACCCAAGCGTAACGGCCCAGACGTCCCTGTGCATGCAACACGTATGGTATCGACGATACTTCAAATGGTGCAAGGTACACTGGATGACTCCAGCACTATGCTCGTCTGCTGCACCAATTATCCTGGAAACATCGACGACGCGTTCATGTCTCGAGTGTCTGAGATGGTGAAGTTTGGTTTGCCATCTGAAGCGGACCGCGCTGACATCTTCAGAAAGAAGCTCACTGCGTCATACGAGCCGTATCTAGAGGAGATGGCGAAAAAAAGCGTGGGGTTCTCTGGTCGAGATATTCAAAACGTCGTGGATGCTGCGGGTCGTCGTCGTGTCCACGAGGTTACGGACGTGATCACGAGAGACGGCAAAGATGCTGAAAAGTCGATGAGCGCGGACGTGTACAATGTGCCACACAGCTACCTTCTCGACGCCATTGACGTCAAGAATAAACAACGCACGGCGGCGGACTCGAAGAAGGCTGCTGACAACCAGCTAGCCCCCATGCTCCAGATGCTCAAAGACGTCGAAGGGATGCGTAAGAGCCGCGCTTGACTCCTTTAACTGCCTATAAATGATTCGTGGATCAATCATCAGCTTTTCACCTGTCTCCTCGCATTCTTTTCGCTCGTCTCTCCTCTTCTGTGGGGGCGCCAGGTCGGCGGTTGTGTTTCCAGTAGTCGTTGCGGGAGGGGGGGATTGGAGTGAGGTTAGGGGTCAGAACGGTGCAATCCCGCTTAATCAGTCGACCTTCAAGGTCAACAACGGCATCCCAGGCCGGAATTACTGCTTGAATTCCATCAGGGTAGTCTATGGAGTCGACGATTTGCATCTTCTGCACATCAATCGTCAGGACTTGATTTCCGTTCGTCTTCTCCACCAGTGCCAGACATGTGAAGGCGTCCACAGCTGTTAGTTTGGAAGGAATTCCGGCGTCAATGGTTATGCAGCCCAGCCGTTGGCCACTTGTAGTGTCCCAAAAACAAATGTCCTTATCAGCAGCAGCAGACATCACTAGTTCACCCATGATGAGCACGTCTGAGATAAACTCCCGATGCCCCAGGCCGATCCAATGTGTATTTTCGAGCGCCTGTAGCGATCCAACTCGAATCTTTTCATCACGGTCTCCAGTCACGAGTAAATCTCCAAGCGTTGGGTGGGAACCTGTTGAGAAGCACGTGATTGTGGCAAGATGGCAGAACGAGGGGTAAGATCCGAGCACGTCTGCCTCGTCATCGCAGATGTCGTTCTGGGTTGGCTTCACTGCTTCCTTGCGCACTGTCATAGCGCTGGCTCCCCATATACTCGATGCAAATTCGTGCATCGTTTTATCGTTCGGATTCTTCACTAAATGAGCCGCAAGTTGGTGTTCTCCCAGTTCTCCCAGTCGCCATAGGTCAGCCATTGTAACCTTCGTAGCCTCCCCAAACTTATCCAGGATGACGAAATTTTCCTCAGCCATAGTGGCCGCCTCAGTTGGCTTCCATACAACCGCAGACGCCTTACGTCGCAGAAGAATGTCATGTTTCACCTCCAGCGTCGACATGCAAATCACTAGCACCCGTTTGTCGTCGGCTGTAGTCACGAGGACGTCTCGTCTCTCCACGTACACGACACTTCTGATTGCACCCTTGTGTACGCTCAGCTTTGTAACTGTCCCTTCCTTGTCAACGACCAGTAGCTCGCAGCCGGCGCCGTAGGCGACCTTGTCGTTCGCAACTACCCACGGACAACTTCCTGTTTGCAGTAGCATATTGCACATTAGATGACGGAGTACGTCTACGTCTCACCGGTGACCTCCCCTTTCTACAACCGGCTCGTGAAGCCGTTTTGCGTCTGGCTATGTGACCATGTGGTGCCTGAGTGCGTACCAGCTTGGTCGATCACTCTGTTTGGGCTGGGCCTTGTGCTGAGTTCTGTCTGCCTCATCACCACTGGGAACCATGTGTTGGCTGGAATTCTTTGGTCGACCTATGGTGTGTTGGATAACGTCGACGGTTGCCAGGCGCGGAAGACTGGCACCTCTTCTCGAGCTGGTGAGTTTCTCGATCACGCAGTCGACTCACTTGTGGCCTCTCTCTCGGCGTTCGCTTGGCTGAGCTCCATTGTGGACGTCACCACTGTAGAGGGGCAAGACTTCCGAGCAGGTTGGCTATTTCCGACTATGTGGATCGTAGGGCAGCTGCCCTTCTTTGTGGCGTGTTGGGCCCATCATATTCTCGGTCGTCTGTTGATTGGTTCTTCCTTCACGAAATGCGACTGGTTTACTGTCGACGAGTTCAACATTCTTTTCGTTCCAGGCCTCATTATGTCAAGGGGTATCATCCCCAGTCTATGGGCGCTGGAACTGGGCGCAGGCTGCAAGTTCAGCGACCTTTGGCTCCTGTTGACCTATATCGTAACGATCTGGAACCTGGCCATCGTCATGTGGCAGCTCGAGAAGGCCCCCACATTCCTTCCCCCCGCCCTGGCACTGCAAACCTGCCATGTCCTTCTAGGAACGACATTTATCGTCCGCGCTGTAACCTTCGCGATGCTGGCCATTGAAGTCATTGTTCAACGGTTCAACGTGCATTCCCGCGGCGTGTTGCGCTATCTTTGGTGGCCTCTAGTTTGTGCAATTCCGCTCTCTCAGCTGCCGGACACCATTGGAACTGGTGCCGTCATTCTGACGGCCTGGTTGGTGTATGTATGGAACTACTATCGGTATCTTTCAGACAAAAGCACAGCGAAGAAATAAGAAATCTCGACGAAGATTTAATGTGTTCTTTTTATGGATAGCGAGGCCCCTAAGCCCATATGTTCAACGGTGACCAGCTATGATTCTGCCTTCGCAATAGACACGTGTACTGCCCCAACGACATCTCCCACTCTCTGGCAGCGCGTTGTAGACGCGATCATGAAGCCGTGCTGCGGGCTTCGACCTGCCTAGTCAGGTGCTCGAAAGATCATATCCATGATATTACGCGGCTTCTGCTTGGCTGTTGTATGGGCATGGGCCTACCCTTTGTTGACAGACCCCTCGCTGCTTGAAGGGAATCTCAATCCATCGTTGATTTTCGTGTGCCCTCCAATGAAGGCGGCCTGCGCTTCGCGACACCACGTTATTGACGAACTTTGGAACCAACAGCAAAAGTCTGACAAGGTTCGCTTCGTGACTGACAAGGGAAGGATTGCTGAGAGTGACAAAGCCACGTTGGCTCGAGTTGGGTTGGCTATTGAGGAGATCTACGTCCCTTCCAACCTAAAAATCTACCGTACTGACTCCTGGCCTGTCCCCTCATACCCAGAACTTTTCCTACGTAAACTCGATGGAGAGCTGGTCGAATACCAGGGCTACTGGTCGTCTAAGAAGATTGTGGAGTGGATCGAAGCCTCGATGCGACCTCCTGTGGAAACGTTGGTAGGTATGGACAGAAACGCCACCGCCTTGGAAATTGCTGAAGCGGCGTTCCCCAACGAGTCAAAAGTTCACCTGCTTGGCGAGGCCTCCTCAAGCACAGCGCATGAGGCTTTTCGAGATTTTGCGGTGCAGGAAGCTCATTCAGCCCGTTTTGCAATTATTGAGGGGTGGTCTGGAGGCCTGTGCAGTCTCCACCGATTCAACGACTCAGCTGGTACCCGCCGTTGGAGCGTGCAAAGGCTAAGGCTACCAGATGCATCCTCAACTGCAGAGTTTCTCCGACGAGAAAACATAGACCTCCTGACGGAGATGACGCCCCAGTCATCTCCGCTAGTGGGTGCTGAACCAAAGCTGGTCGTCTTGTGTCCCAAAGAACAGTTGGAATCATGGAGATCCGGCCTTTCTACGATTGCTGCATACTGGAGACACTTCTTCATTGTCGTGTGGATAAATACTTCAGACAAGGAGATGAATGTTCGGGCTAGGGCTTTCACAGATTTCCCACCTTACGTACCATCTCCAGGAATGTTCCTAACGCCTGAGCGAACTGGATTGTTCGTCTACCCAAGACAAGAGTTCGATTCTAGGGCTATCAATAGTTGGGTCACGACAATCATGAACGGAAAGGCGCCTCTAGAATATCGGACTCAGCATGACGAGACGCAAGACTCTGACTGGCCCTCAGGCCGCCCTCGGGTGGTCGTTGGCTCCAAGCTTCGAGAACTCGTACAGCAGGCCCGCCAGGGCAATCAGGATCTTCTGGTGCTCATGCACACCGCTGTTGATAACGAAATGGTGCTTCTTGGAAAGGCCTTGGCGAATCAGAGCGGCATGCACGTGGCCACTGTGGACTGGTTTTACAATGAATGGCCCATGGATCTTTATGATAGCTGGGTGTGCACGGCGTACCCCTGTTTAAAATACTTGCGCCGGGGAAATTCGGAGCCGACGACGTTTCCAGAGCCTCTCACCAGTCAAAGTGCTCCGCGAGTTGAGCGGTTTACCCAATATCCAGTCGGTACCTGATTGGATACTGGAAGGCCATCAGAGCCCCCAAGGCTAGAACGAGTACGATTACAAACATCATGTGCAATAACAGCGGTTGAAGATGATCGAAAAGCGTGGATGCAGGCACAGCTGACGCTTCGGCCAAAAAGCGTGCTGCTACGGGCATCAAGCAGCCCAGCGGTTGCTTGGGGAACACTATGTAAGGGAGTGACCAGATTAGGGAGGAGGTGCAATACACGCCAAAGCTGCCGGAAAGCGAGACGAGGCACCTGATCCATGGTGTGTGGGGGGTACTTACCTCAGCGAAGACCCCGTAGGGTAGCATCCCACATCCCGCAACGACCAGAGCTGCACAAACATAATCATAGGGACGAATCATCGGCAACAAAACATATCCTAGGAATCCACAGGCAAGAACGAGAAGACCTGAAGTCATCAACCACCAGGCGACCTCCTCCCCAGTTTGGGAGATTTCAGCGACCTGCAACGAATACCTCAGCAGCAGCCTTTCCAAGAAAGCGAAAACGCAGCATGTGAACGTAGTACCCACTACCATTCCTACAGTCAGCTTTAGCGGCCTCTCAAGGGAGGATTGATGTATCGTGGGCCACTTTACTGGTTCGTCGGTCAGAAAGCTGCTTGACTGCAAGAACCTAACGTTTTGAGTCAAACTGTCAGTGTAGTCCGAGATTGTGGAATCCCCATGGATCGTAAGATCCATAAAATGTCCCAGCGACAACTCCGATACGCTGTTAGACCGGAACCAGCTTGAACTCCTCTCGAGATACCGTGTGGTGCCATGGTCTAAAGGGACCTCTTTGTAGCTTGGTTGTCGCTTGGCAGAACGGTAGAACACAAGTCCTAACATTCCCATCCCATAGGGCACACAGGGTAGCGCCAACACCACCTTCACAACGGTCACGTCATTCTTGGAGATGAGACCCATCAGTCCAGCAGATATATACGCTGATACGATCCCAATCAGGTCGCAAACGCCCATCCGTATCATGTGTGTGATCGCAGCCTCCTCAGAGGGACAGAGATGCAGCAGCGCAAAGGGAGCGGCAACTGCCAGAATCCCAGCTTGAAATCCCCCCAAAATTTGAAACGCCAGAAGACACAGCGGTTGCTCGAACAATTGGGACGAGAACACACAGGCCACCACCCCCCCAAAGCATCCAATCGCCGCAAGCCAATCAACGCGCACCCGGTCGAACAGGAGGCCCGCTAACACCACTCCTGCAAACGCCGAGATGCTACCTGCAATTGTAGCGGCACCGAACGGAGCTCTTTTCCGAATAAGCATTAGAGGAGTCAGCCCCTCTAGAGAGGCTCGGCTCATGCTCGCCGCCAAAAGCGCCAGGCACACGCAACCGCCAACCATTCGGCTTTTAGACATTATTCAATAGACGGACAGCATCCACGAAACTTGTTACGGTCGAAATGTTGCGGTCAAGTCAACCCTCCAGCAAGGGGGAGCGAGTTGAGATTCATCAGCACAACAAGCAAATGTATTGCTCCTCCAACGAGGAACACGGCAGTCAAGGGTAGATACCTCTCCAGTACAGCCCCGACGGCACCTCCAACGCGTCCCATCGTGAAGCAGGCAGATATCAATTTGGCCGGTGTCTCGACATCTGCGAAGGCGACGCAGCTTAAAGAGAACGCTCCCACATTTGCCTGGTTCGTAGCCCAAATCAGGGCGAACTGTAGGAGGGCTCGCAGGCTTATGCTGTCGCCTATCGGGTAAAGGAAGGAGCTGCTAACTGTGAGAGCGATGGCAACAAAAACCCCCGTTACGCGTAAATGCTCCTGAATGCCCAGACGTAGCATGCCGAAGTAGCCCAGCAGCCCGCCTCCGATGACTGCCACAATGTCGACATACGAGATCAGTGGTGTATCTTGTCCCACCATCCTGACGACGAGATACCAGCTCACGTTGTTCATGAAGTAAAACCCGCCACCCATCATCACTCTGAGGACTTTTTCCTTAACGCCGAGATGTTTAACGGAATACCTCAGACTCTCATCAGCGACTTCCCACAAAGCTAGTTGTGACTGTGCTCGCTTCACTTCTAGTCCTGCTGAGATGAGGGACACGTCACGTATGAGGCTGGAGCTGGTGGCGGGAGGCGGTATGGTAGGGTCCATGGGGTTTATAACGACGCCCCGCAACGATTGTCCAAGCGGAACGAAAAACACCAAGGAGGATATCAGTCCAAAGCGCACGCCATACAGCGTCCTAAGGCTTTCTTCATGCCCATAGAAGAGGAACTCAGCCGTGGTCATGACTACATCTGGAAGCATCAGACCGATGGTACCCATGAGTTGTATGTGAGATAATACCCACACAGCGTCATCGATGCAAAAAGTGGCATCCATGACGAATACTGCCAGCAGGTAGTACCCTCCTCCAGCAGAACATCCCACAGCGGCTGCCATTGCATGCCAAACCCAAAAACTTTTCGTAGACACGATAAGTGCCGCCAAAGAAGCCAGTATAAGGGCTGTGGCCGTGGTTGCAAACACAGCCCACCGCGAACTTACCTTGCCGTGCACCAACCCACAGCACATCGTTCCAACTCCAGACCCAAGAGCAGCCGTCAATATCAACATACACGACGGACTAAATGAGTTGCCGCAAAGGGCTTGGCCGGCGTCATACAATTTCGCGCATCTGCCACTCAAAAGCGAGTTGTGTGCATACTGGACACCCATAGCGCAAAACCCAAGACGTTTAAGTGATCTCTTGTCAGAGACAAATACTTTCAGACCTCGTTCGGTGTCAGGGTGCACCACGATGACGAGTTGGATTTTCAACTATTTGGCGCCCTTCGCTGGGAGATCATCGGCAAGAGTACACACAAAAACGTTACTCCAAATAAAAACCAATCTCAGTTCTCCTGAGCCTTCACCGCCTTTGCAAAGAACAGTCGGAGTACCCGCAGCCCTCTCGAAGTCGAAAGGACAGAGTGTCGCGTTCTCTTGTCTGATATCTGCGCCTGGTTTTTTGTTTTCCAGAAGACGGCAGTTCCGCATTCTGGCCGGATTTCAAATCCCATATCCATGAAGTCCAGGCCTCCTGTAGCACCATCATCCAGAAATATAGTGCACACGGCCTCAAATAAACTCTTCTCTTTGGCCTCCTGCAGTGGTGGCAGACCTGGAGCATACGATTCGAGTACGCAAGCCTTCAGGGCACTGCCTTCCGGTACGGGAAGGACACCCATGACACGATTGGAAATCATGTCAATCAGCTTCGATCGCATTTCCTTGCAATTGACACGGTTATCCTTCCAAGGAACGATTTTCTGAATGAGCGGATCACTTCATGTCTTACGGATTCAGGAAGCGTCTCAACCTCGCGAAGTAAAAATTCCACCTCGAATGGACTTAGAAGTCCGCCAACAGTCATTAACTCAGGGTCTGAGTAGACCTTGATCACTGCTACGGTACTCTCTGCAGCCTGCGCTGTGCTGCTACCTCCATCTGGCGCCGCCAGTGTCAGAACTTTGTACTGTCCGACCATCTCGTTCACAACTCGTGCGTACTTTTCATTGACAGCCTTCTCACCTGTCAGCTGCTCCCTAAGGAGATGCATCTCCAACGAGCTCTTACCGCTGATCATGTCGTTCAAGTTGCCCTTGTTCATTTTGTCAAGCAGCGCCAAATTGTGGCCGTTCAAGTCCTGCATGGCCTCGAAATCAGGGCTCTCTGCGCTTACAGGAGCCAAGCCCTGAATAGGAAGGGGCTCAGGGGTAGGTGTTCTGCTTGGCGTCACAGGGGCCAAGCCCTGAATAGGAAGGGGTTCAGGTGTAGGTGTTGCTGTGCTTGGCGTGGCAGCCAAAGTGGGAGGTATCACAGGCCTGGATATAGGAACTTTGCTTCGAAGGTCCTGCAGTTTCTTCTCTGCGTAGGTCAGAAGGAAGTTCTCAACGAGAGGACCATTTTCGTCCTCAAGCACATATATCAAGTCAATCAAAGCGGTTAGCTTTGCAGAAGGATGTCGACAGTAATCCATTAATTATCAACCGACTCCTACTTTGGGAAATCAACGAATCATAACTCATCCTTTATCAGTACAGCTTCAATGGTCAGTAAGTCAGTATTTTACAGTGTACACGACTCGAACTCCTCCACAACAGTCTTACCCATGTCTTGTGATGACACCGCCTCTAAGAATTCTTTGTCATGTTTAATGGAGTGGACGATCGCACGCAATTGTGCGTTGCAGAGCAACTGATGCTGGGAGGTTACCATTACTGTGAGAAGTCTCAGCAGCGCTACTCCCTCGTCGAGGTCCTCGGTCAGCGGCAGCCAGGTCGACAGCACGTCTACCAACGGCGCCTCATCAAGGGGCCCGTGGTACATGTAAACCTTCAAGACGGCCACAACGGCGCAGTCCGCGACAGCTCTCCACGCAGGTTGAGCTGTCGCCGGAGCAGCCAGCACATCAAACAGAGACTGCAGGTTTCCCTTCAGATCACGGGCGAACACCGACGGCACACGTTCAGCGACAATTCCAACACCGTACGTCGCCGCCTGAAGCTTTAGCACGTCGACCTCGTTGGAGTTGGGGCTCCTGGTGTGCAGCACGGCCAAGGGTAGGAACTTCTCAGCCAGCTGCGCAGATCGAGGTAAGCAGTGCTCGATCACGGACGCGTATACGCACAGCGCAGCCACTCGTCCAGTCAGATTGGCTTCATCCAAGGACAACAGAACGCCGTACGGGAAGCTATAGAACTTATCAAACGACTCCCAGGCAAGCGAACCGAACATCTTCAACAGAATATTGAAGCAGTGCCAAGTGTTGTCGAATATTTCTCCCACCATCTCGTTGGAATCGCTAGGATATGACTCTGCCGCGTACAGTTTGCTGGTTTCCGGATCGTCCTCCATCTCGGCCTGCATTGATAGATTTAGGAGTCCGCCTAGCAGCAATCCACATCTCTCTAGAATCAGCATGGAAGGTCCGACGTCAAGGGGTCCTTCGGTGGCTATGAAAACCTTCAGAGATGACAGCACAATCTCCAAAGGAGGGAGGACGCACGCACTCTGGCACAGATCACTCCTCTCGGCGTGGCGGGCGAAGATCTCGAGAACCTTGAATGTCTGACTGCAAGCTTCATGCAGCGTTTTGGCTTCGGAGATGCTGATTGCGAAGATGCCACCTAACAAGTCAAGTGCCTCCTCGTTGATAACCCCGAAACGAGGGCCTTCCAAACAAGCAGTGGCCACACTGTAAAGTTTCTCCATGAGATCCGGCCCTACATTACTTGGACAGAAGCTGACGATGCTCTTAAGAGCGCGGAGAGCCTGCTTCTTCTCCTCGACCATCGCTGTGTTTATGGTGTAGACATTCTCGACTCCATGTTTGCCCCGTACAACGACATACGTGCTTTCTGCCTCCGTATTGAATGAGATGTGACCATGTCGTCTTTGAGAGGCCTTCTGGACCACCTCTGGGGAAACATCATACCGAGCAGCTTCTAGTAATCCTGGCAATACTCCCCGTACCATGTCAGTAGATCGATTAGGGAACGCTTCAGTCAATCGGCCGACGCAGAGAATGATGGCGGGCACCACTTCGCATGATTTGAACAGTGTTCGGCTTGTCTTACAGAGGCCTTCGTTAACTAGGAAGACCATATGAGACGACACAACCGCAATGTCCATCTCGATTTCCTCTGGGGCTACAGCCACTACAATTTGCCCGAATAGCTCTAGACACGCCTCGAACAAGTCGGGAATCGCTTGCTCGCCTTGCAAAGCCAACACAGTGTCATGGATACACTGTCGTGCGAACAGGAGAAAGGGCAGGTAGTAGGGTCGGAATTTATCTTGTGAGATTGTGACAAGGCTGGAGACGCAATCTATAGCCAGCTCCACTATCTCCACATCGGGAGATTGCATGGCTGAAACGAGAATCGGGTCTATCAGCGTAGGGAGTGCACAAAGCACCACTTCGTCCATTGAATGGAGATCCGACGTCAAGACGAGAGTGCAGAGCGCGGCTAGTGACTTCTTCACAACCTTAGAGCTCTTGTCGTTCAACAGGACGTTCTGGATCGATTTAATCATTTGGTCCCCCATAACATCCAACATTGTCGGCGAAAGGGTCGTGACACCCGTAAAGAAGAAGGTCAGGATGGCATGTCGAATCCGCGGGTCATTGCTAGTCCTCAGGGCCTCGATGACATGGTCTTTCAAATCGTCAAGACTCTCTTCAATCAACTGAGGCGTGTACTCTGCCACCAGCTTCAACATAGTGAAACCGGCAACTTTGCCCAGGGATGTCTCGCTTCGTGAAATGTACCTGTCAATAACTGCTCTAACGAGCTCGTCGAACCCGTCCAGCTTCTCGAAGGCCTCCAATAGCTTCCGCAGGCCATCCTGAAAAATGACGGCATCCTCGGTGCCATCCTCCTCTCCTGCAGTCTCCCAATCCCTAACGTCTTCCAGCGACATAGCTCCCACCAACAGATCAAGCAAGGAGCAGAGAGTGTTCTCCAGAAGGGCAAAGCTCATCATTCCGGCATTCTTGACGTGGAGCTGGATGAAAATCTGAAACAGGACCATTTGAGGGTCGTCGTTGTGCTTGTGCTGCGCCTTGATAGATGACAGCAGCATTCCGCGGATGCCTAGCAGCGGATCGCACTGAATCTCATCCGGCTTTAGCGCCATGACGAACGCCAACAACGCCTCCAGACAAGCCACGTCCAACGGAGGGCTCAACGCCACTTCGAAGGCGCATTCCACAACCAGAGTTATATGAGACCTGCTGTAACGCTGAGCATCGAAGTTCTCAGCCGCGGACACGGCTGTGTGGAGGGCTGCGATTCTATCGTCCCGATTACTCGAAACGAAGCCCCTCATAAGTAGTTCGCCAAGCCACGAATCCACCTCAAGTCTCGTCATAATCGGGTACTCAAGAAAAACCTCAACCAGCATAAGAAACTGGCCCAGAGGGATTGGAACCGACCCCGAGAGGAAGGACGAGAACATCTGCTGCATCTCAGGCCATTCAGTGTCCTCGAACAAAATGCCAGCAAGGGCGCCGACGCAGTCCACCAGCCGTTTGAACGTTTTGAGGTCCGTCTCCTTAGAAAGTGCGGCTAGGACACGAGTTCCTGCCTGAGTCCGAGCTTCAGAGCAGGCAACGATGGACGTTCCGTCGGTGACTATTCGTTTCCGTAGTAGAACGACGACCAGATTCCTTTCAGCTTCAGTTAAGTCTGGTTCTGCCAACAGCTCAGATAATTTCAGTAGGAACATCTCGAATGGCGTTTCATTTAGTAGCCGATGTGCATTTTGACGCCTGGATTCCTCTTCTGAGAGAAAGTCCTGCACCGCAAGCTTCAGCATCAAATTGTGCGATTTGCAGAAGACCTGGGTAGTTCCCCGTCGCTCTATTCACGACCTGGGTAGTTCCCAGCGACTTGATCACAGAGCCACTGAACACAACACGTCTTGTCATACCCCCACACCCCACACAGCTTAGGTTCGATCATCTAAAACTCAATCCCATAAGCCGTTCAAGCAGCACGTCGAGCAGCAGCGGCTCGAGCAGTGCCTCTAGCGGTCCCTCTAGCGGTGCCTCTAGCAGTGAAAAGCTGTCTGGAAGCGAGATAGAGGCACAGAGAGAGGCCAACCTGCACCTCAAGCCCAAAGGGTATGTGTGGTTTGTCGCTTGTGTGGCTGCTATGGGAGGTCTCATCTTCGGTTACGACATTGGTGGATCAGGAGGCACATTCGTATTTGACGGTTTCAGAAATCATTTCCATTGGGATCCTGTTGATAACGGTTCCAAGGAGAAGCTTGAGATGTCTCTGATCTCCGTTTTCTTTACTGTTGGAGCTTTGATCGGATGTCTACCCGCTCAGATCATGAACGACAAGCTTGGACGAAAGAAGTCTATGATGATTGAAGCGATGATCTTCACTGTTGGGGTTACCA
>NW_027178905.1:0-2914 GCF_019968985.1 Porospora cf. gigantea B | reverse complement strand
TTACTGGGCCTGTATTTGTAAGAAATACCGGCGATGTGGGATAATCCGCAAGTCAAGTGAACCCGCTAAAGTGTATGCTCGGAAAATTCAAAAGGTGTTTCTGTATTTAGACAGCTCATGACTGTTAAGAAATCTACCAAATCCGGACGTCAAGACCCTGGTCCCACTCGACCCATGGTCCACAACACGAAGTGCAAGCCTACAGCTGTTGTCAGGCCTAGGAGTGGCTCATCTACGAGGGTACCGTTAATTCCGCATTTTTCGCAAACCGCCGTGCGGAGCGAGAATGCTGACATGGACCGCAACCCCGAGCCTGACGAGCCATCGGTACCGCCCGAAAGCCCTGTCGTGGCGTTATCTTCCGACGACGACGACGACTTCGAACACGGCGCACACACTTCTAATGCCCGAGAGGCTTACCACTTCGACCCTACGACGGCCCTGGACCCCCCCTTTCTGACGAACTCAGAAATCCTCGCCCGCCTCTCGGCGGAAGATCTACAACTCGTAGACACATTCTACGATAGATGCTCTCAGCTGAAGACAGCGAAGCAGAGACACGACCTGCTCAAGGGTGAGCTTTTCAAGTTCCTGCCCATAATCCGATGTCCGCACTGCGGCAGTCGAGTTGGTGCAAATCAGCTGTTCCAGCCAAAGTCAGGACTCTTCCCCTCAGGCTTCTACATGACGTGCTGTTACGCTCTAGCGGTGGAGGATAAGAAGCGATCATACTTTGGCTCCGCAAATCTTGGTCGCCTCATGATTCACCCTGCGGACTGCCACGAGTTGGAGCCTCTGAAGCCGAGGTCCGGGCAGCGCATGGATGAAAGACAGCCTCGTAAGAAGACGCGGACGGAAGGCCGGACACTCGCGCACTACTCCCCAGATCGAACGGCAGCACCTCCAGTACCAGTGTCAGACCTAACCGATCCCCAACAACCGGATCGTATCACCCAGCTGGAGCGGGGCTTCAAGGAACTCCAGGAGCAGCTCGCCCTCGTGCTTAAGGGGCTTACTCAACTCCTAGCTGCGGAGACTAAGGACGGCCAATCACCCAGAGAGGTGATAGCTCATGTACAAGCTCTGTCTCATAAGGCAAACGAAATGGCCCAGACGGTCAGAGAGACCAAGCCCGCTGAGATCCCGAAGCCCGCAAAAGGAAAGCCAACATTCGCCGAAGTCGTGAGGAAGTCCTCCCCTAACACCGCTCACCTCCCCAGGATGAAGCCCCCGCCAGCACTGCAGAAGCTATCGGTCCAAGGGAATCTGCCAGCTCCCCAGGCAAGACCTACCCCAATTCCAGATTTGGCGTCTGGCGGAGGCCTGCGCGCTCTGACCTCGGAAACGATGCCGGAAGCATTCAGGTGGCGGCCTAGGATGGCCGAGGTCTTTATGGAGGTGCCGTTCTCCATGGAGGACTACCCTTTGGGAAGGTTTCGCTCGGACCTCACTAAAGCGATTGGCTGTGGGGACACCTACCTCAAGAACGTGAGGAAGCTCCGCAGGAACACGGTCGCCCTCCTCGTACCCGAAAGAGAGCAGGAGGAGCTCTCAAACCTCCTGAGGAGGAAGAAAACGGTGGCTGGTGGCCCACTACGAGTTCGACTCCTGCGGGACCCCCTTTTCGCCCCCAATTCAACTGCAGAGGACCGTTACTACGAGGCACGAAGGTGCAGCCGCGAGATGGACCGCCTCACGAAACTCAAATTCGTGTCGGCCGCTGACTACTTCTCTCGGAGGATGAAGGAAGTTGCGGAGCGAACCGGAATCTCCATTGTCAAAGAGACGCCTGAAATCTCCCAGGTACTACCGGCTGAGACTCCCGAAGATCTGCATCCAACCACCGCTGACGTCCCTGAGGCTCTTTAAACCGGCCGGGCCCACTGGCAAACAGGGGCCAAATCGGGAGGATCTGAAGATAATGTACTGGAACGTAGGAGGCCTAAGCACGAACCGGGCACGCGTGGAAGCACTGATGAGCGAGTCACGCCCCGACGTGGTCTTCCTATTCGAATGTATGCAGTCAGAGGTGCTACCCCCGAGAGGCTTCCATCAGACCTGGATACAAGAGGCCCCTCCGAAACGCGGGGGAACCGTCTGTTGGGTCAGAAGGTGCCTCCAACACCGTCCCTTGCTTAAATATGCATCACTGGAAACCGAACGGAAGTACCTGATGGAGCTCATAGTGGTACAAGTTGAGGACCTGGTGATAGGCGGAACCTACATCTCGCCGCAAGCGCCTACGTCAGCCCTCTCCGCGCTGCTGGACAAGATGGTACCGTTTAATCGATGTGTACTCGTCGGAGATTTCAACGCTAGACACCAAGACTGGTGCACACTGAGTAAACCCAGAGGGAGACTGCTAGTGAACAGGGCCCAGAAGGACTGCTGGACGATATCCGCGCCGTCCAAACCTACTTTCGTACAGCCGGGGGTTCGGACCGGGTCCTCGACCATTGATCTGGCTCTAGTGAGAGGACTACATTCCCTCCCAGTCATGATGCTTGAGGAGCAAGACGGACACAGGCCCCTAAGCCTTACCATCGTGGAGGGACGCCGGAGTCTCCCAACAACGTCAACTCTCAACGATAAGAGGAGACGCCTCGCTGCGACCACTTGGTATGAGGAGAAGGGACCAAGCATAGGCAACATCATCAGTGACTCGGAGACCGACCTGGATGCAGCCTATGCTGCCTATGAAGACTTCGTCCTCGAACCCTTCCGTCGGAAAGAGAGGTACCCCTCGCTTACAGCGACCCCGCTGGATCACGAAATACAGGAGGTGTCGAAGCAGAAGTCACGTGCACTGAGGCAAGGGGACACTGCAACTGCGGGGACCTTGAGGCGGAGGCTGCGGTCTCTTGTGCGCCAACGGAGACGCCTGACGGGCACGCACACAAATCGAGCCGAACCA
>NW_027178904.1:0-2922 GCF_019968985.1 Porospora cf. gigantea B | reverse complement strand
AAGACCGGAACAGATCTGAGCAGCCGCTTGTGTTCTGAGCCGAAGGGAGTTGTAGACCCGTGGCGTGCCCCTCCCTCATGTTATGAGCCCATAAAAGTACTGCGGCAAGACCCAGCCTGTCCGCAATATACGCCGGCGCGACCGCCGAGTCAGGAAGGTAGTCTAGGCAGGCAGTGAGCTCGAGCCGCTCAGCAATATCATGCTTCAGATCGAGGATGGAAGACCTCTGCTCAAGACTCCGGCACAGGTGCCAACCACCCAGTTTCCATGAACCCTCCTCGGTTACGAAAACTGACGTGTAAGGCGAGATGGAGCAATGAGCGCGATGTGCGTCTTGTTGAAGGAAGCAGAGGCCATCAAGGAGTTTGTATGCGTGCCAAGATAAGTCGCGTGTTAAGCTCAAATTCAGCTGCTTGTAGTCTACTAGGGGTACTGCCAACTCAGTAGCGATGTAGTAGCCAGATGCTACATCTGCAGTGTCTAGGACCTTGAGAATGGAGGGATGGCGGAGAGATTTGGAGAGTGAGAAGTAGTTCTCGGCATCCTTGAGCCGATTGGTATCCTTTTTATTGTACCACAAGATCGTGACGCGGGAGTTGTCACTCTTGGCGCGTCCATCGTATGCGATGAAGAGCGGACAATCAACTGACAGTTGTTCCCCAATTGTGTAGCCAAACGAGGAAGGCAGATCTCCCCATAGCTTGTTCAAAAATGACGACAACATCTACTAGAAATGTCCGGATTTCTTCAGTTTGGTGTCGCAAAATGTACACCCTCCTGCTCCAAAAATCTCTTTAGACTTGCGTTCCCAATGCGCTCGTTCAGTGAACGTACCAAAAATCTCTTTATCTCCTCCAAGGCGACGTCCTCGAACAGAAGCAGCCGTTCCCACAGCGCTTCGTTGTCGCAGATGGCTGTCTTCCAGGCCACGGCGCCTCGTTGCGGCACCGCTGCGTTTTTTTGCGTCAGGTCTGTTGTGGAGACACAACTGCTTGGGTCGTTCAGGTATGTCTGTATGTCAGAGAGAATTCTCCTCGTGTTCAGTCCTTTAGGCTTCAGGCAGAAAAACTCCTTCAGGCAGTCCACGACCTCTTTAGGGCACGTGGCGAAGTCAATTCGGCAGATGTCCATAGCGGACTCGGAATCACTGGTATCTGTGGGTGGGATGGGTGGAGCGGGGTCTGGTGACGCGGAAGAAGCATCCTGGTCGGTCTCCTGCAGCAGTCGGACTTGCGCGTTGTGCTGTGCCTCAAGCTGCACCGGCAACATGGTGTCGTTGAATCGTCTGAGAGCTGCTGTTTTGTGGGCAGGGGCCTCCGTGGAAGAGTGGGCAGAGCAGCAGGACGATTCACTCTTGTCAGGTTGAATCGCATCCAACTCCTCAAGGGCGGAAACCGCATCTTTATGTGAATCAACAGAGCCTGACGCCGAATACGGATCGGCAACGTCCTCTGGAGGTGGCAACTCGACGCAATCCACCAAAGCGGCGGCCCATCTTTGCTTGTTACGTTTCCTGTATCTCCGAACGTGCCAATCACCAGGATCACGGCACGCATTCAATGTCGTCGAACATGAGGGGATAGGGAGCTCGTTTCCAGTCCACCCACAACGTGGACATCGTGGGAGCTGCGGGTCTTCAATCAGCTTGGTCAACGTGGGGGGTTTGGGCGACTCATCCAACACATCCTCCTCTTCACTGGCAGACAACTCCTGGGAGATTTGTTGCAGCAGCACCTGCTTCTCGCGCTGCTGCCGATGCAGCACCTCTTCGATCTTCAGAAGGCGCCGATAGTGGATTTTAAAATTGTCGTTCTGGGCGGAATCATTGGTGCATTCGTGAAGCAAAGCGGTGAGTCTAGATTGCGCCATTGACAAACACTGTATTCCATAAATTATCCACCTACTTGTGTTTCGAGCCTGTTACCCGGATCAGGCACCGAAGACACATTGTCTTCAGACTTGTGTTGAAAGACGAGGACATTGAGTTGGTTCGTGTTACGTGTGTGAACACGGATAATCTTTCCTCTATTAGTAGTTGGGTGCGGCTGCACCTAGATCGCTGTATCCCCCTTGTGTTAGCGTAGTTTGTACAATGCATGCTACAACATTAAGCCTCATCAATGCGACGAACGATGCTCAGCTCAAGGCATGCGGTCGAGAGGAAAAAAATGCCAGATGATTCAAGCGAATCATCTGTTCTGAGAATCGATTTTTTCTTTAGAAAACCTTCCATTCAGTGTACTTATTACTACCACCAATATCGTCCACAAAAGGACGCAGATCGCCATGGTGTAGTTTCATGGGTAGAATCAAAATCTAAACAACTGATGTACGCACGTACGGTTAGTAAAGCAACTGGAGTGTTGTGATATGAAACGAAGACCGGCATCACAATGTGATGCTCTGTTGTTGAGTAACAGCAAGCCAGTCGCTCCACGAATCAAGAATTGGTTGATGAATCAAGAATTGCTTGGTACTTGTGCAGGTGCACACAAAATTTGCATATTTTCGATGACAACATCTCGAAGATCTACCTTGGTCGCAGAGTTGACGCAGGACTCCGCGAAGGGGTTGGTGGCGGCTATGTGCGGTTTTTGCGCGAAGTGCACAGCTGGGCTGGTCCCCAGGTCTCCGAACCTGAAAAGGACTCTTTTTGTTGGTGGAGAGCACATCGAGTATGTCTTTCGAGACTTCTGCAAGACCTGCTCCATTAACGCCTTTGCTCTTCGCAAAAGCCAGCTACAACAGCGAATCAGAAGTAGTGACCGAATCACGAGAGCACCGAGTACTCTCGATTCATCTAGAGATGACACCTAAGATCGACGCCTTACTGAAGAACAGACTGAAGGTCGAATATCTCATGGAACATATCAGCGAAAGGATGCCAAACAACCTTGCCAATGTCGGCCACCTTAACGAATC
>NW_027178903.1:0-23276 GCF_019968985.1 Porospora cf. gigantea B | reverse complement strand
TCAGGAAATTCAGCACGCCAATGACCTGCAGAAAGTCGAGGTCAGGCCGGTCGTTAACCTGCAGGTGCGCGGCCAGTCGAACCATGACGCGGTCGAGAGTCACCTGCCGGCACTTCTTGTTCTCCGACTGCGTTTCCAACACGAGGCTCCCGAGAAAGGCTGCTTGTGCAGGGGGCAAGCCACGGAGGCCGGCGCCTAGTGGACTGCACAGGTCTTTGGTGTGCGCAGCAGCCTGTTCTGGCGTTACGGGCCGAAAGGGGCTGGGCGCTGCCTGAAGGCAGGCCTTAAGCACGCTGAAAAGGCGCCGCAGATCTCCGCCGACGCCATAGACCCTTGCGGCGACGAAGGGGATTGTCCGTGGGTGGAAGAGCCTCTCGGGCGCTGTTACGCTCTGCAACTGTGCACAGCAAATCGCCACCAACGACTCCGGCAGGTAAGGATCGAAATGCAGATTGCCAAACGCCAGTCGCGAATGCACTCTAGGGGCGAGCTGAGTCTGTCACGCTGCGGGAACTCACACGTGCGGGAAGGTCCATGATATTGGCAATAGCAATGACTACCAGGCGACTGGTCTCCATCGCACTCCACGAAAAAAGTCGGTACAGGATTTCTTGATTGTTCATGCTGGAGGTTCTGGTCTGAGTGCCAAGAAGCGAGTCAGCCTCATCGATAACCAGGACCGTCGACACGTCTGACTCTCCGCTAAGAAAATGCGCATCCAGTGCGTTGAGAACTTTGGCTCGCGACCGTGACGAGCTGCCGTCGTCGAACACTCGTCGATAGATCTCCCAGTACAGAGCCCCCGGGGCAGTGAGCCGTAGGCAGTTCAGATATATAGTGCGGCAGCGCAGCTTACGGTCAGCCTGTAATGAAGTGAGAGTCTTCCGGATCGTTAGAGTTTTGCCTGTGCCCGGTAGGCCACTGACGTACAACACCCCGTTGTAGGGGGGCGCGCCCAGGCAGCTCTCCACGTACGTTCTAACCCGGTTTCTCTCCTCGTCACGACAGACCACGGCAACAGGTTCATCGCTAAGCTCCAGGACGCGCAGTGCGTCAGCTAACACGTCTGCTGACGGACAATTGTCCGTGTTTTTCCGAGGCATTAGAGTTTTTCCAACGAATATTTACCAATCAGCCTCCACGCCGCAGGTTTGGCCATTGCCCTTCTGGGCCACGTACTTCCGTGCCACTTTCTCGAGGTAGTCGAACGCCATCAAAGAGACGTGTCCGTCACTCCACGTCAGCGTCATGGCGTAGTTCCCTGCCTGCTGCATGCCAACGACGCAGATACTCTTAGGAAGGAGCCGTTCTTGGATCTTTTTCTCGTGAGTGAACTCGTCCACACATTGGGCACATCGACACGCAAGTCTTACTTCTCGGCTTGGTACCAGCAGAATGTTGTCAATGTCATCCGACTTCAGTGTGATTCGAAGGAGTCCATCGGAAAGCTGTCGCAGATCAGGTGCCCGGTCACCAGCGAACCGCAGTATGGAGATCTCACGGATAAGGTTCTCACAAAGATGCGAGAGTTTCAGGTACACGGGATGATCGTCCGGACAGAAATTAACGAAGGGGAACTGGGGTCCCGCATGAGTGTCTTTTCGGAGGCGGGCGAACGCAGGCGAAAAAGGAAGCCTCTCCACAAACTTAATTCCGAACTGCTCCACCAAGGACTGCAGTTGGAGCTCCTGCTCCCTAGTAGTCTGCTCCTCAGACCAGTGGTCAAACGACGTCAAGCAGGATGGGCAGGTCATGAACGCCTTGTTGATGATTAGTGCTAGTGGGTTGATGTGGACTTCGTGAAACATATGAAGCCCCTTCCGAACATCGACTATACTGAGGGGGTGGGGTTCCGAGACGACAATGTGGCCTGTAAGTTTAATGGATTGTGCGACGGTCAAGTGAATGTCACCGGTTCCTGGGGGAAGGTCCAGCAAAAGAAAATCGAGGTCGCCCCATACGGTTTGGGTGAGCATTTGGTAAACTAGAGCAGAGGCCATCGGACCTCTGATAGCAGCATACTGCTTGTCGCCGGGTCGTAGGTAGCCATAACTCATCAGCTTCACTCCGTTGTGGGTGACAGGCAGCATTCCCCCCTCACCTTGCTGCATCTCCTGTTGTTTTCGCAGCTTCACAGACCGTTCGTTGTCGTCGAGGCCGTTAGCCGCGGAGGACTGGTGGTTGTAGTAGTAGACTGCGGGATTCTCTATTGGGATCAGCTTTGGGAGGGACGGACCGAACACGTCGCAGTCCACGATTCCCACTCGGGCTCCCAGCCGGGCCAACGTGTACCCGATATTCACGGTCACGGATGATTTTCCCACACCTCCCTTTCCAGATGAAATGGCGACGATCGCCGAGACGCCAGCGAGATTCTTCGGGGCGTTCTCGGCGCCTGCGTAGCCCGACTCGGCTTGGGCTGAGCGAGCTGTGAGGTGCACGTCGACGGTGTTCACCCACTCCAACTGCAACAGAAGCAGCTCGGCTTGCTCCCGAAAAACGTCCTTCACAGGACACGCAGGTGTGGTCAGTTCTAAATCGAATGCAACTGACCCCTTAGAATAATCAATCTTCAGCTCTTTGATAAATCCCAAGGATACGATATCCTTCAACAAGTCCGGGTCAATGATAGTCCGTAGCTGGTCCAGAACCTGGTCCTGCAGAGCGTTGGCCCGCTCAGCGACCTCTGCTGGGACCTCGTGCAGCCAATCAGGCATATTTCACAGTTTTTTCAACGTTAACCATACAAGGCGTTGATCTCGTCAGCATACCGTCGGGCGATTCGGTGCCTCACCAACTTCATCGTTGGGGTCACCAGGTTATCCTCAAGGGAGAAGGCCTGCGTGGTCATGTGTACGTTTCGAATCCTCTCATACCCCTTCAAGTCAGACTTCTGGTGAAGTAGCTCCATCTGCTTCAGCACGAAACGAGTGAAAGCAGGATCGACGCAGATACTTTTCAGATCTGCACCAACCACGCCGTTAGCGGAGTGCGACCACGCTTCAGCAGAGGTGGCGTTGGGGACCGCTACAGCCACCGGATAATTCTTGCTGGGCTGGCCATAAACAAATATCTGGTCGATAATGTGTGCCTTGGAATAAACGGTCTCCAACTTCTCGGGCGAAACGTACTCCCCTTGTGACAGCTTAAAAATATTTTTCTTTCGGTCGATGATCCGAACGGAATTGCCTGGTCCTAATTCCGCAATGTCTCCAGTGTGCAACCAGCCATCTGCGTCCATGGTCTTCTCCGTGCTCAAACAAAAGTACCCTGGAGACACGGAATCGCCTCTCAAACACAGCTCTCCACGAGGAGGATCGTCGGTTTCGTGGTACTCCATATCAGGCACGCTGACAAGCTTGAACTGCACGCCAATGGCAGGCCCCCCAATGTGCCCATGCACCCCGTCAAGACAGTGCGACACCATTGCAGGTCCGAAGGTTTCGCTCATGCCGAAGCCTTCTATGATCGGGACACCAAACAGCGCCTCAACCCGTTCGTGTGTGGCAGGCGGCAACGGAGATCCGCCGGAAATTAGCAGTCGCAGTCGGTCTCCAAGCAGGCCCTTGATTGACCCGAAGACAATGTTGTCCCAGAAGAAGTGCTTGAAGCTGACGCGTGACGCTCGAAGGCGGTTGACCTTGGACTGCAGCGCCATGTTGAAGACGGCCTGGACGACGGAGTTCTTGGCCAGCACTCCGTCCAAAATCTTGGCGTCGATACCGCATAGCACTCTGGGGACGGTGGAAAAAAGCGTGGGCTGCAACAGTTTCGCGTCGTCCACCAGTGCCGGGATCGATCCCGAGAAGAACCCGATCTGAGCTCCCATTATGGTCATGGCCTCGCATACGAGGCGTTCAAAAACATGTGCGAGCGGCAGAAACGAGAAGTGGACGTCGTCCGGGGTAAAGCCATTATGCGGACTGGCATTGGCACTAAAGGGCCCTTCGAGGCAACCGAGGGCAGAGGCCATTAGGTTCCTATGTGTAAGAATGACCCCTTTCGGCATATTTGTGGTGCCGCTAGTGTAGCAAAAGGTGCACGGCTGGCCAGCGTCGACGGCAGGAGAGGGAAGCAAGGCGGAATCGCTCTTCTCAAGCACCTCGGAGAAGCGAATGACCTCGACCCCGGCAGGAGCAGTCCCATGATATGTACCTGCCAGTATGACGTGCTTCAGTTGGGAGAGGCCTCTGAGATTCGGTAGATTCTCGCTGGTGGTGACAATGGTGGTCATATTTGTCTGGTGCACAATGTGCTGAATCGACGCCGCGTTAAGGGAGTCGTAGATGGGCACAACCGCTATATCGAACGCATTGCAAGCGTGCGCAGTCACTATCCACTCCGGACAGTTCCGCATGTACAACCCACACACACGTGTCTCGCGCGCATGTGGGTACTCCTCCATGGGGAATGATTGCATGTCGCAAACCCGTCGCAGAAACGACCCCAAAACGATGGCTTGCTCGTAAACTTGACGGTACGTTGTCCACACAAACGCATCGCCTAGTTCGCCACTCGGCTCCACACGGCTCCCGAGGTACGGACGGTTCGGTTGGCGTTGGACAACCTTCTCGAACGCGTTCCAAATGGACTTTGATCGGTCTATAGTAGTGCTCTCGCTGGTTACCGCGTGGCTTTCCCAAACAGAGGCGAATGTAGCCGTCTCTCCCGGTCTGCCTGGAGTCTCTACCTTGGCGTACTGACCTGTGAACATATCTCAATTCTACTTTAAACCAACGAAACGAAGAATAAAGTAAATGGCGCTTTCGCAACATGCATTGGAGGCGTTGAGAGACCACAAGTACGTCGCCGGCACTTACACCACTCTGGACCGCATCTTACTTTCCTACTGGTGGCGGCCGCTGTCTTTGTGTCTTCCAGATTTCATCAGTCCCAATGCGCTGACTTTGTCTGGTTTCGGGTTTAGTCTGGCGGCATTCGGTGTGTGTGCCTGTCTGTGCCCGACGGCAACTGAGGACGTTCACCCGGCAGCGTGCCTGCTGGTAGCGGCGTTGCTGCTCGCCTACCAGACTGCCGACGCACTCGACGGGCTGCAAGCGCGCAGGCTGAAGCTGGGCACACCTCTGGGGCAGCTTCTGGACCACGGTTGCGACGCTTACAGCACGCAGGTTTTCGCGTTCGTAGGAGTGGCAGTGGCCGGTCGGGGCGACTGTGACTGGTTCTCACTGGCCATTTTTACGGTAATGAACCTACAGTTGGGCGTGTTCAACTGGTGGGAGCAGCAATTTAAGACGTTCCCGACATGTACCGGAGAACTGGGTGTTACGGAAGGTCAAGCCGTGGTAATTGGTCTCTGGGTAATCAAAGCCATCTGCCCGTGGGTTTTCACTGCTGAGCTCGTCCCCGGCCTTCTCCTGAACACGCCTATTGTAACTGTAATCATTGGACTTCTGCTGTTTGTGCTGTTCGGCAGCGTTTTTAAGGGATTCCAGGAGCTGCCTACAGCTCACCTTCGACGGGCCCTACGCGACATCGGCCTTGTTATTGCACACACTGTGCTAGTCGGTGTTCTTTGGTTTGGGTTCCGCTCTGCACCATTCTGGTTGCGGGCCACCCTCGTCATGGTACTCAATGGTGCGTTCGGATACCGTTTCACCTTGGGTAACATCTCCCACCAGCATCGAGCGCCATTTGACGTTGGATTAGTTCCTGTGTACTTCCTCGGAACTTCGGCTTGGGTCGGAATCGGTCAACGGTTCTTATTTCTCGTGAGAGACTGGACTTCGTAAAACTCAGGCTCTGGGGTACAACATCCTGTACTCCTCACGTCGCGTCGCCAGAGACCTTGATGACGTCTCACGATTCCTCAACACTCCCCTGTTCAGAGTTCGGCCGAAAGCGCAGTAAGGGCCAGTGCATCAGGGGCAGGCCGCTTACCACTCTTTTTTTATAGCAGCGATGACGCTCTCCGAACGTAATGTCCAGCAGCCGCTCCTCATGCTCCACTCTTTGCGAGAAGAATGCCAAGGTCACCAGTACGGCGATCACGCCGACTCCCGGTGCCGGCAAGAGCAAGTGCACTCCCAAAGTGAACATGAACCAGCCCAAGTATGAGGGGTGTCGTACAGTGGCGTAAACCCCAGTAGTCACGAGTTGGGGAGGCAGTTTCTCAGAGTCGTGGGAGAAAGACCGGCCAGCTGTGGCAATTGCCACCCACCGAAGAAAGAGACCACTTAGCGCCAGAGAGAAGCCGGCGAAACACGGGCGTACTGGGGTGTAGTGTGATTCGACGACGGCCATCACCATGAATATGGGAAGCAGCACTGTGTTGTTGAACAGAAAGCCGTCGAAACTGGATGTTACCAGAACAAACTCCCCCCAATGAAACAAGAGTAACAGGCTTCGAACCAAACATGGGATATCGAGACTAAAGTTCCACAGGTGCAGGGCAGTGACCACGATCACGATGCCTGTTAGACCTGGACCCCAGATGCTTCCCCTTGCCGTAAAGGCCAGCAGCACATACACAGTCCAGAAGAACATTTCCTTAATAATGAGAAGGATGTGGCGAATGGTGCACTTCCCCCTATGCGGTTTCTCACTCTGTTTGTAGCCGCAGATGTGGCAGTGGCTCTTGGGCTCAGTAGTCCTGCAGGGGCTTTGGTGGGCTCCATTGGCAATGGAATCAAGGCCGTCATCGACAAGGTAACCCCGAAGGCCAGCTCCGAACGAGTACCAGTCGACCCCAAGGAGGTCGCCAAGAAGAGGGAGACAGACCAGCATAAGCACCTCACTGGTAAAAAAACGTCTGTCAACGGTTCGCCTGCTGTAGTGGAGCCCGTCCACAAGCATACAGACGCCAAGCCTGTCCAGAAGGACGCCAAGCCTGTCCAGAAGGACGCCAACCCTGTCCAGAAGGACGCTAAGAATGCCAAGGTCGATAAAAAGGACCCCAAGGTCGATAAAAAGGACCCCAAGGTCGATAAAAAGGACCCCAAGGTCAATAAAAAGGACGCCAAGGACGATAAAAAGGACGCCAAGGACGATAAAAAGGACGCCAAGGACGATAACGACGACGATGACAAGGACGAGGACGATGACAAGAACGATGACAAGGAGGACAAGGACGACGACAAGGACGATGACGATGACGAGGACGACGACAAGGACGATGACAAGGACGATGACAAGTCCAAGGATAAGACGTCCAAGGACGATGACAAGTCCAAGGATAAGACGTCCAAGGACGATGACAAGTCCAAGGATAAGACGTCCAAGGACGATGACAAGTCCAAGGATGACAAGTCCAAGGATGACAAGTCCAAGGATGACAAGTCCAAGGATAAGACGTCCAAGGATAAGACGTCCAAGGACGATGGCAAGTCCCAAGGATGACCAAGGCTACAATACAAGAAGTCAGAAGCGTCTTGCCCAATATAGAACAGCTGTGCTTTCATGTGATCATAATATATTCGTTGCACCAATGCGGACCTGGGTACTCTTTCTAGCAGCGTTAGCGCGCGCCCTGCCGCAAGAAAAGGAAGAAGATTTGACTGATAGACATGATAACCCCGCGGAGCTGAGTGAGGTGGAGCCCGCGGCAGTGCTAGAGCTGGCCGACGATCAAGAAGATGCCTCTGATCTGCAGCGACAAAGGGACTCCGAAGACTCCGAAGACTCCGAAAACTCCGAAGACTCCGAAGACTCCGACGACTCTGACGAGGAGGACACAAACCGCCTACGAGGACACAAGAAGTCAGATGATGCCCAGTCCCAGCTCGAAAGCCCCGGCATTCTGGGCAACCTGGCTTCTCTCGGCAGCATCGTGGGCACCTTGCAAGGAGGACCGATGTCTGGTGCATACCTGGCTGGGTCCGGCAATTTGATGGCCGACAAGGCTTAGATGTGAATGAAACCCCGAAAATAGCACTATCGAATAGCATGGATATCTCCGACGCTGTAGATACGGAAGACTACCCTCAGCCTGTAGCAGACCTCGATTCTTCTGACGACCAACAGAAGCGGACTCGAAACCTGCATAAGGTGAACGACGTTGTGAAGTACCTCCGCCAGGGAACGGAGGAGGTGGTAAACCGTCGAGCTGTGGCACCAACCCCGTCCGGAGATAGGCGGTCCAGCGAGGATTCCTACGGGTCGGACAGCGCTGTCCCCATCGATGACAACGAACCCAGCTACCATAGGAAGTCGGTCATTCTCACTCCCATCAGCTCGGAGCAAGCCAACAGCTACCAACGGCAGCCCACGGAGGACGTTCGCGTGGTGGATGGCGGCAGCGTGCCCTTTCCAAAGGGGCAGGACATACGGGTGGCCAGCGCTAACCCCTTCCGAAGGGACGCTGACTGGATGGATCTGTCATCCAGACGTGTCGAGCTGAGTCTGCGCGCGCTGGGCGTTGGATATGGTGGGGAATCCCTTGAGGACGTAAAACATATTGGTGTCATCGACTGGCCGAAGCACGGCGCCAGAGCCTCGACGAACGGCTCTAGCGGCGACCTGCCGCAGTCCCCTTCGGACAGGGGGGTGGATCTATGGCAAGCGCTCTTCTCGCCACCGGAAGACAACGACGTTGAAGACGTCGCGATGGAATCCAATTCGAACAACTCGCCAAAGGAAGTTGATACAACGGCAAATCGCCTGCTTCAGGAGTTGGACAGACGGCTTACGCAGCAAGTGAAGCTCTGCGACACAGATATTTGCCACCTGCGAATGCAGGTGGCAAAGAATGAAGCGACGCTTGGAGTCGAGACTAACCTGACTGGAGACACGCTTACCCGAGTGGAATGCCTTGAGGCCTCGGTTGTAGATCTCCAAAGAGCGTTGCTCAAAGTGACTGAGACGCTCGCTCGTCGAGCGGACACACTGCAGCAGTCTGTCAGTCAGAGTGACCCTCATCAGGCGCTCGTGGATGCCGCACTCTCCGAAAGACGGGCCGATTTCAGCGCAAGACAACTAATCGCGGCCAGCGAGGCTACGTCCTCCTTCCTCACTGCCAGAGAGTATCACATGTCAGAGCTGGAGGACCACTTATCCGAGACGGCAGACACCGAGGTCTGCGATTCCTCGATCAGCTATGCGCAGACGGAATCAATTGTCGTGGAGGAGCTGTCGCTGTCTCAGAAGCTCTCGCTACTCAGAAGTCAGACCCAGGTCGACAAGGTCAACGAGTACTTCGAGGACGTTGCGCGAAGGGCCTTGGAGCTCCATGCTGGCAAAAAGGAGGCGCCTTTAACTCCGAGAACCAAAAAAAAAGTGGAGGAGCACTTGATCGTTGCCGGCTTCACCAACACCTCCCAGGAGCAGTCAGAGGATGATGCGGACTGGGTGCCTGCTGAGAGGCCAGTTGATTACGAGAAGCCTTCATTCTGGGAGCCGAGTGCCGCATCAGACAACCCCCTTCAAAAATTGCTACAGCGTACAGGTGTGCGCGAGTGGATGCTGAAGAAGGAAAAGCGCTACGTACGCCTGCTCACAGGCTACAGAGTACCTGTGTCGCATGAAGAGATGGAGGAGTACCATCGGCAAAAGTCAGTGTCCCATATTTGATCACGTGAAGAACGTCAGCTTCGACTGTCGATAGACCCCATCCGCGACTTTGACCTCGCCGGATTCGCACTGCTTCCAAATGCAGGCGTGCTGGGGGCGGCCGTGGCTACTGACCAGCACAGAAGCCATCTGCGGTCGCGCTAAGCGAGTCAGCAGAGCCTTTTGGGACTCCGCGTTTAGTCCGCAGACAAAAAGAGTCGACCTAACGGCATTTACGCCGTCGGTCTGGAGCAGACTGCGTGACGCGGCAGCCCGCCTCTCACCTTAGGCACTTACGCACTACGTCTCGTAGAAGGGCCCAGCCCAGTCGGTAAGGGTGCAAAAGGTAAAACAGGTTCGCCATGACGTGCAGGCGGCTGAGCTTCTCAAGAGGATCGAGCTCTGCTAGGCAGTCCTCTATCGCCACGCGCGAGGCCGTGTCCACTTCAGACAGGTAGTTCAAATGGAGAGACGTTAAGGTTTTGATTCCGAGGTCCAGGGCAAGCTCGATACAATACACGTCGTCGGTCAAGGCGCGCTTCAGCCCCCTAGACCACTCCATCGGAGCCTCCTGCAACTCCGACAATCCCACGTCCACGAGTCGTCTGTGGTGGACCAGTCTATCACGATGCCGGAGGAGTGCGCCGAGCTGCATGTCCTCCTCTGTGTCTGGGCTCCACAGATTGGCTGAGCTGTTTTCAATGTCTCGATGCAGCTCCTTCAACAGAGCGCGAACGACCTGCACGGCTTCCGATACACGCGACCTGCGAGAAATCTGTAACCACAGGCGCTCCACTGCATGGGAGCTACCCGGCAGACCTCACGGAAAGTGGAGGCACGCACTTCTCGTTGGTCCAGTTCGCGCCTCAGCAGCTCGGCAACGCCGACGGCGTGAGCGGCTCCGGTACATTTCTCCGGCGCACACTGAATGCGATTCAAGTTCTTCTGCTTCTCATCGGAAAGGAAGGCGTCCATGGCGGTGTCCACATCTGCTCATGGATCAGCCCCAGACCCACCCTCCGAAGTCCACACATAGGGCCCCAAGTCCGTCACGAACTCGTAGGACTGCCCCTCGTTCTCCGCAGCAAGACTCTGGAGAAAATCGAGCTCTAGGGCCCAAACTGGAAGACTACAATCCTTCAGCGAACCAATCTTTACTCCCAACAGACAATTGCTCGTCTCGGGAGGACAAGGGAGAGAGTTCCCTATCTCCAGTTGAACGGAGCACTTCCAGTCACAGAGCGCTAGGACTTGAGGCCCGTCACAGGAACGGAAGTCGGGAACGTTGGTTTCTTCGTTCAACAAGCTCACCAGCGTCTTGCAATTCAGCGGGTAGTAAAGACTTTGACACTCACCAATAATGTTCTCAGGGTCCGGCAAAAAATAGAAATCATCCATCACGTCCGCGACTCTCTCATGGAAGCGTGTATCGGGCTGCAGCTGCATAACTCGGGGCGGAAGGTCCTCTGACCGAGCAGCGCAGAAGTAGAGTCCGGGCGACAGCACATAGATGGACACGTCAACATCTAGAAGGAAAATGGCGCTGCCAGCGGCCACAACGAGCTCTGGAGGTATAGCGTCCAGCCGCTCCTCGTCGAGGAGCGTGCGATAGCCCGATACGGAGGCCTCCAGCAACGGACAGATGGTGCAGTCGGATCCCGCCACCACGGCGTTGTTATAACCCGCAGGCATGGGTCGGATCATATCCAAAAAGTGCAAGTCCTCACTCTCCGTAAGCGGGCCGAATGTAGGAGTTGTGGTGTCACTGCGAAGCGCCACCAGTGCAACCTGTAAACCTGTACGGTCGCTGAACGAGAGGAGAAGATCGTTGAGACCCTCCACGTAGGTGTCCCTCAAATTCAAAGCTAGCAGATTAACCTGGGGAGTTCTGATGGCGAAGGGAAAAACCGGTTCATCCTCCAATGACTCAGCAACGTATTGTGCGAACATTTGATAATTTTAAACTACGTTTTTCAACTACACATCAGAAGATGTCTCTTCGGTAGCTGTATTATCCTCTGTTACACTCGAAGCTTCGTATGATTTTTCAGCGCCTGCCATGGCGGCAATCTTGGAATCAATCTTCTCTTGCAGTGTAGGATCGAATTGATGTTGTGCCAACGAGACAACTGCAGCCACGATAACTGTCACAGCCGGTCCGAGGAGGAACGAAAAAAGACACTGCCAGTTGCCCCAGCCCCAAGGAAACAGGAACCACTGGAAGCCGCCTACGAACGTTCCGATCGAGGCCCAGCCCATGATAAACACAGAGAGGAACCCAGCGAATATGCCGACGACGCCACCAGCTTGAGTGGCCTTAGGCCACAGCCCAAGAAAGATGACTGGTCCAGTGATTTGTCCAACGATATTACCGAGGAACAGCATCGTCATGATCGAGGGAGGCTGATATACTGCTGCAATCGCAGCTAGTATGTTGACGACAAGACCGAAGACACGAGACCAGTTGAGGTCCCAGTCGTAGTACTCCAGTGCTGGGCCGAGGACGTTCGAGAGGGAGTTTACGCGAGAGTCCAGACTGGAACAGGCCAGGCAAATGGTGAGGAACACTACACTGACACTCAGCCATTCAGGGAGGAACGCCACCAGCTGAAAAAAACCGTTGCTCGCGTAATCAACGTCTACCAGACCTGCCGCTTCTGCCGCTCGAAGAATGAATCCCGTCGAACCGAAGAGAATGATAACTGGCAGCGTCAGGACTATGCCGAAGATCATTCCCCACTGGATGTCCTTAACCGAGTTCGCGGCGAATCCCTTTTGCCAAAAGGACAGGTCCGTGAAGGTAACGAAGAACACCGAAACTATAAGAACCGTGCCGGTCATGAGCCCTTCAGGTTCCCATGTGTTTGCGGCGGACCAGTCCTCGGCGGGAAGTTCCGGCACCACGGTGATGAAGAGAGCTGCCACAACGGTGCACACGAGTAGGACGATGATCGCGCCCTGCACCTGGTCCGTCACCACGGATATTCGGAAACCGCCAATCACCGTATACGCCACAGTAACCAATCCTGTGGAGACGGTAGCCAACACTGAAGGGTAACGCACCGACAGAGAGGTAACACAGTAGGTGATAGCGGTCATATCAGCGATCTGACCAAGCCAGGTCTGCATCACAGTGACAAGAGTCATCAGAGCTTCGAGGCCGCGCCCGTAGCGCTTGCCGAGGTAGTGAAGAATCGTGTAGCCTTGCCAGTTGACGGCTTCGATAACTTTAGGACCCATCCACATGAAGAAGATCCAAGGGAGCGCGCAGCAGATTGCATACCCAAGCACGGCCCACCATCCATCTGTGTACCCCGTCTCTACTGGCCCTGTGAGCACCCATGTACCCATTAGGCCGGCAAACCAAGAGAATCCAATTACCCACCAGGGTTGCGTATTTCGACCAGTTAGAAATGTTTCAGAAGGGCGACGGAATGGCACCTTGTGACGTCCGAATACAAAGAGAGCGAGTACACCTAGACATGTCAAGGAGAGGGCGAGTCCAACGACTATGTGAACAGTCGTTGCAGAAAGTACTTGAGGAGTCAACATCCGTTTCCTACGCACGAATTACCGCGATCAGGTTCAAGGGTTAGTCTCAGCCAAAGGCACCCCTACGGATGATAATGCACATAAATAGGAATTTATGCTAAAAAAAACCCCACAAATCATGACAAACGAGACGGATCGAATCTGGAGACGTTCCTTGACTCCTTGACACTCCCCTTCTGCTTAGGGCAGCCTTCTTTGAAATGTGGCCAGAAGTCCCCTCCAGAGCCCAGAACCTCCACCAGGTCATTCCTCACCGAGCTTATTTGATGGGCGGAGGGCATTTGGCGTTCGGCTGCCCGCACAGTCATATATGGGCAGGTGTGGCGGTAGCCCATCCATACTCGAGGCAGACTCGGCGTCACGTCGGCTGCCGGCCCCAGCATCCATGTTCGGTCGCAGCCGACGCTACCGTGGTAGAGGAGCTGAAACGTGTCATCGCTGAGACGCGGAGGCGAGAAGGCGATCACTCCCAGCAGTTCTGGGGCATTCGACGGCATCAAGTCCGTGCTTAAGATACCCCTGCCGATCAGATCCACGGCGGCCCATTGGGCTAACGCAGCGCCCAGACTATGACCACATACTAGCACCTTGTAATCCAAAGGGATCTTCTTAACCTCGTTGTACAGTCCCTCCGAAAGAAGACTGTAGTTCTGGAAGAACCCAGAGTGGACATGTACAGGTTGGGTGCTTTGGGTTAGTCGAGTCGGAATCTTCTCCACCTGGAGATTCAAACTCCAGTCACCTATGCCCTTACTACCCTCGATGCCCAGCACGGCGATCTTACGCGTGGGACTCCAGATTAGAATGCTGTCCCTCATGGAGACTCCCTCCCAATCGGATCCGCACGTCGTTCGAAAGAACGCTCCCAGGTCGTGTTCAAGTGAAGCAGCCTGTGCGGCGACTAACGCGAGCAACAAGTGGTTGGTTACGCCTGGAGCACAAGGAACGTAAACTGGCTCACCCTGGACGAGTTGTTTGGGCTGGTCACACTCCCATTCCCTCATCGCCTCGCCTCCGCCGCCCCGACCGCACGTTGGACCTCCCATCAAGCAGATCCCAATAGACATGACCTCCTGTGGAATGCTTATGGGTCGGCGTAGATCGCCGCCTACCCAACGGCACGGAATAGCAGTAGAGTTCATTTGGTTGTAATGACACAGCTGCGCCTGAAGCTCCGTCTGGCTCTGAGAGCCTGCCCTCGTAACGAAATTGAAAATGTAGACCAGCGAAGCGAAGATCCCAGCAAAGTTTGTCACATCCATTTTTATAATTTGTTGAACAGGTAGTGAAAAAAGTCGTCAGGCGGACACGAGCACTCGAAAAACACGATTGAACATACACTGGGTGCTTTCAGAGGCAGCGTGAGCTGATTCCGCGAGGCATACATCCAGCAAGCGAGTCACTTCGCTGCCTTCAGGAGCTTCATTAAACAATCCATCCATCGCTACAAATGACGCCGTGATACGGTTGCTCCACGGCTGTGTGGAATCCTGTTGGAGTGTCTTGTAGCAGAGATGCATGATCTCGGACGAAATCTGCGGATCGTACTCAAGCAGCTTCCAACCGGCTACAAGTTCTTTTCGTCGCCGTTGAGCTGAGTCTTGTTCGGACAGCATTGATGCTAGAGTCCTTCGTTCGTTCTTGCTGTGGCAAGCCAGGCGTTGCTTGAGGAATTCGTCTTTCCTCTCCAAGAAAGCGTACGTGAGATTTGAATGTCGGAGCGCGAGGTCCGACAGAAACTTCATGGGGTCAGCAGCGAAATCGGTGACATCTTTGCAGAGGTCAAGTTCGGTCTCCTGGGTGGAACTGGGAAACATTCCACTCGGTCTTTCTGGATGCGGGACAACGCGTTCGCAGTTGTCCTCAGATGCCGGTTCGTAGCCATTGAGTACCAGTTTGACTTGGCGGCTCCCATAACGGTACAATCGGCAGACATTATGGCAGGCTACCAGTATAAGGTCAGATAGTTTGGAGAACCCAAAAACGGTAGGCGAGATCTCTTTTTTGTACCTGAATGCATTATCCATAGGAGCCTCACGAGAACATCAAGGCGCACTTGAGTTGTGAAAGGTACATTGCGCCATCTGCCTGCTTTTTGAGGACGCCTTGCAGGTAGAAGTGCAGCTCTGGCAAAGTAGCAATGACTCCAGGCCGTGAGATCTGCGTTAAAAGGTACAAACTCGCTCACGGAACTGTCGTGTTCGGTGCCCACCGGGCAGGTGGCAACCGGCAACAGGAAGTCGTGCTTAAACTTGAGCATACCGAGCTGAATTCCGAACTGAATCAGGTGACATAGTTTCCCAAGAGAAAAGAGGGAGACACATGACGGAGCCAGGTTACGCAAGCACCACGACATTCCATAGCGCCCGCCCTTCATTCGATGTGCGTCGCGCGCGCGCCGCCGAATCACGTCGACAATGTAGGCGTGCAACTCGACCCACACCACCATTGGAAACGAACTTCGTGCTACGTGAACACACACCCACCCGTGAAACCACACGGGGCGTTCGATAAGGAAAATGCCAGTCTTGGGACACAGGGACTGTGGGTCCTCGCCGACGAACACAGACGGGAAGCGAGTGATTAGATCGGAGAAGAACACACCATCGCCTTCGGGCCCCAGATCCTTGAGTCCCACCGCAAGCTCGGCGCATCGGCGACGCACTCGGCGAAAGAGCGGCATGATCTGGTCGTGGTAGAGCGACAGTACGGCGGCACATACATATCGCACCTCCTCTCTATCCGAAGGGGGTAGGTGACCTGTCAGCGCGTTGGCCTCCTCGAGGAAGGGGCAGGATTCCATGATGGCCATCCGGGAAACCGGACTCGCGTCAAGATTGTTGTATTTTTCTGGCTATGTTGCGTCCTGAGAAATTTACACTGTCCCAGAAACGAGGTGCAGTTCCCACAGTCGCTACCACCAAGGTGCGAGCCCGAATTAGCAGAGAATTTGGGATAGATAGCACGCACAAAAAACACTTCGACAATATAGTCTCGCCTTTAAGCTTACAATAGATGTGAGAAGTGGGTGTATTGTCTATCTTCAAGGTGTGAGAGGGTGAGAGGCCACGAAGCCAGATCTCCAATGGTAGCGTCCGGATAAAGTGCGGGGTTAATGTGAAGGACCGCTAGCAGTCCTTCGCTTTCCTCGTCGGAGATCGTGTCAGCCCTTACGAGGTGCTTTACGATGTTCTGATCTGAACCAGGCGTCTCGCCAGAGACGGCAAAGCTTATGCTTGGAAGAACCAGAGAAGAAGGTCCTCGACTGATTCTCAAACATTTCGAAAGCTTCCTGACTGCGAAGAGGCCAGCGAGCCCTGATCGATTTCCACACCGCTGGTTTCAGAGAGTGTCTCTCTGGCCATCGAAAATGGACCCGAACAGGAGGGCAGGTCCACAAAAGATGGTCTTGAGCGAGGCCACGTCAAGGCGTGTCGGTTTAATTGTAGTATTGCTATGGAGGAAGTTCGAGACAGTCCTGTATGTCTGCGGGGCGCCCATGATTTAACGTCACGGAAATACCGCAAAGGTTTTCTCATACATGCTGTATCGTTCGGCCACTGTTGTTGAACGAACAGGACACTTGTGTCTCGTCCAACAGAGAAGCTGTACGATTCCGTATCCCGTAAACATAGAAATCCCAAGTATTGCATGCAGCCTTCTCAAAACGACACACACGAATTCCGAAGCTAAATAGTTATTTGAGATCCGCTTAATGGTCGGGTCGACAGGTCCGCCTGATCTCATGCCTCTGGCGCCGGTGACGTTCACGTCATGTCGAGAACCGCGCACGGACGTCTTGGCCATGAAGAAGGAGTGTCTGCCTGAGGAGGTGTGCCCCGTTCATCAGGGTGGATTGCCGTCTTCCGAAGTGAAGGTGGCCTTTTTGGCAAGGATCTCTGACATTGCAGGCGAAGTTCCTGCAACACGCAGGGACGAGTGGTACCTCCAGGTGGAGGCCTTCGCGAGGGAGCGGCAGGAGGAGCTGCAACGCTCACAAGCAGCGTTATTGCAGGAGGGATCGGAAGAGAACCAGATGCCCGTCAAGGCAGAAGAGCCTGTACAATTGGTTGAGATGACGGAGGAGGCCCAACAGCCTCCGAAGGTTGAAACGGCCCAACAGCTCCAGAAAGCTGAAGCGCCCCAACAGCTTCAGAAGGCTGAAGCGCCCCAACAGCTTCAGAAGCCTGATACTGCCCAACAGTCTGATAAGGCTCATATGCAGAAGTCTCAAAAGACCCAAGAGTCTAATGCGGCCAAGAAGCCTGTAAAGGCTCGAGAGCCGCCTGAGCCGCCTGACACATGCCTTGAGTCTGCTGAAAATGAGGTAGATAGACAGCGGCGCAGATCGCGGAGTCGGTCAAACGAGAAATTACAACCGCCTGACAAGAGGCTTCGTCGGTCAACCCCTCCCCCAATTGACACTCTGTTGGAACCGTCCCTCCGACCGGTGACCGAGGACGCCAAGACGTTGCAGCAACTGGCACTTATCACCGAGCAGGCTAAGAATTGGTCTCGGCATTGGGCCGTGGAGAGCAATTCTCTGCGGAATGACACCATTTCCTCTGACGGCGTTCCTGGTCAGCTGGTTACCGAAGCCCAAATCTACCGAATGCTGTTCTTCGGTATCGAGGAGTGGCGGCCCCGGAACCTACGGTTTAGGGAAGGGCAGGTGTCGGATCGCTTGGAAACTGCGCTGACACCTCGCGCCCTACGGATCAGCTTCGCTCCGCCAGAACGGACAAGGTGTCACGCCTCAAGAAAGCCCCAACTGGTGTGGAAGGCTGGTAGAGGCTTCGACACAGGGCACCTCCATCATATGGACCACGTCTCTGTGCACCTCAAGACCAAGACCCTCGCTGATATGTGGAGCTCGCCTGACAAGATTCATTACTATGACGAGGAGGCGCTTTTGAGGTGAGGGTCAACGGCGCTACGCATGCAGAGGATTTAATATGATCCGACAACCCCCCAGTTTGAACACCGAGACGGAGGCAGTCATGAAGCACCTGTGGGACTCCGCGATCGACAGCAGCGCGTCATTGCAGAAGGACTTCGCCGCACTACAGTCGATTTGCACGAAGGTGAAGCGCTGCCCCTATAAGTCGTTGAACCGGGAGGCGGACGAGGCGCGTGGGGCCCCTCACCTGCCCGTGCCACTAACGACCCGACGTCTGGCTGAAGCGGCGCCGAGCTACTTGTGGACTGTAATACTCCATTGTGGCGAGGCTGACCCTGATGAGTGGATTTCGGAATTACTGGGATGTGATAATTCTACTCGGAACAGACGGAGGGGATGGCAGATGGCTCAGGAGGCGTTCTATGCGAGTTGGTCCAAGTTCACGAAGAGTGTCATAAGTTCGCTGAGGCCCAAACTCTTAGGTTTGCATCGTCAACGGGAGAAGCCTATGAAGAAGCCGTTGGCTCCGATGTCAGACCGTCTGATACATCAGCAGTTTACCACGCCAGAGGAGTTGCAAGATATGCACCGACGACTGGGTCAGCGACGCCAGCGGGTCTACCGCCAGATGCAGGAGGACCTCTTCTGCGCCAGTTGGGAGTCGATGACCCGTCCTATAGTGAATTTAGCAGAGCCAGTGAGCGATCATGCTGCACAGCGCCTCAGGGGATACATTCATCTTCTGATCGACATGGAACTGGACAACGCTCCGTACGCGTCCATCAAGGAGCCTTGGCTGTTGAGCATGCTCCGCCTCCGCTTGTCGGAGCTGTCCTGCAATTTAAGCAGCGAACTGGCCTACGATCTGGAGACGCAGGTTGACGAAGCTATCGCGGAGTGGCAGCTCAGATGCAGGCGAGAACTAGAGCCCCCTCAAGAGAATTCGTTGATGGAGCCTCTGCCACTGGAGAGAGGTCTTAGGCCCTGCTTACTGTCTGAAAAAGAGAGGAAAGACCGAGAGAAGCACTCGCCCTACCACTCACCGATGCCCTTCCCAGGGCCCTACCGTATCGCATGGAACACGGTGGGGTCCATAGCGGATCGGGACCGAGTCACCGATCCGCCATCTCCAGGGGAGAGCGACAGCGGTGGGCGGAGTCGTCGGAGTAAGCGAATGCGTCGTTTCGTGCCGGAAGAGTTCGTAGACCCCTGCGGACGACTGACTACCAGTATCGCGGCGCTGTCGAAGGACAACAGAAAAGATCTTGCTGTTCACTTGATGAGCCAGGATCTGACGGGACCTATTATTTTGATCGAGAATCGCAAGGGGCGCGCTGTGATCGCATATGACTACATTGAACGAGGATCATTCGTTTGTCAGTACAAGGGGGAGTTCATTGAGAGTCCACACCAGGCCGCAGAGATGGAGAAGCACTATGAGAAGCTTCAACTGGGCTGTTACATGTTCTACTTTGGGAACCCACTGACCAGCAAAATGTGCTGTATAGACTCTACCGACGAGCTTCTGGAGTACGGCCCTGGCCGTCTGGTGAACCACGGTCGTGTGCACTGCAATCTCCAGCTCAGCTCCGCGTCCCCAAAGGCATTCGCTGACGGGAGGACGACGCCTGTCTTGTACTTCGTGGCCAATCGCAACATTTACCCAGGCGAGGAGTTGCTCATAGACTACGGCGACCGAGACCCTCTGGTGATTCGAGCCAATCCCTGGCTAAAGTACTGAGGCTTGCGAACACTGATTTTTCTGTGGCCTGTTCTGTGACACGTGATTAGAGCCACTTTTTCTTCTGCACAGCTCGACTCGCAGTCGAGGAAGCCTGCACCACTGCCAGTGTGATGAAGGCGAGCGCTACGAGAACGTAGGTGGCGTTGAAGGAGTCGTGGAGGGCGTCGAATCTCCCCGATACCTCTGTGGCCTGAATTAGCGACTCATAGGGAACTCACCAAAAAAAACTTGGTGTCCGCTCCCAGAGCTACCACACAGGAAGTGGATGCGCCGTCCCCACACGCAAAGCTCTTCACGTGCTTCACGGCGAACGAGTGATGGTACGTCAGCGAGGTGGCTATCGGAGCCCTGGGTGCATAGGCTGGCAGAGACTCCTCCAGGTCTTGCTTCTGGAGCTTCTTCATGGCCTTCACATCTGTGATTTCAGTCACTGGTCTGCGAGCCGACAGCAGCCGCAAGGGCGTCGCGTTAAGGCCAGTCGGAGTGCCTAGCAGCGCGTGGGGGGTTGCAGCTCCACCCCTGGTGTGGCTCGCCCCCAGAGCGGTGACGTGTGCGTCGATCACATAGGTTCGGTTCGACGATGTCAGCTGGCTGAGATTGAACCCACTGTATATCTTTGATGTGGTGTCTTCTTGCTGTATGACAGACTTGGCTAACAGAGACACTATCGATGTCGTATCTCGATCGAGGTGGAGTTCTAGGGTGAAAACGTCAGTAAGATGCTTCCGCCTGTTCCACGATGTGAGGTACAACGCGCCATCGTCAGCTAGGACTTGCAGGTCCTCTTCCATCACTTCCGGCAGCTCCAAAGACAAAAGCACACCTCCAGTCAGCCGGTTGATGGCGAATAGGTCCTGGACCTGTCGTCCATCAGAGATTCGCGTGGCGAGTACGAACTGGATCAGGTTGGTAGGCACTTTCTCAGTGACTTGACCTGAGAGTTTAACGACTCGGCGGCGCGGCGCCGTGTCGTTGCCTGTACGCAGCGGGGTAGCCTGGTGGTACGCAGCAGGCAGATCCCAGTGCCACGAAGCGCTAGTGGGCGTGTCAAGGGTGAGCACACGGTAGCCGGACAGGCTGGTGGGACCAGTAGACAGGACGAAGAACAATCCCTCCTCGCTAACGGGAGCGCCTTGTACTGTGGCAGCGAAGTTCTGGTCACTGGTCACTGTGTAGACGTCGTTTTCCCAGAGGAGCAGCAGTCCCGTCGCAGTCTGCTCGAGCTGTCCAAGGGGACTGTAGCGGCGGAAAGCAGCGGTTCCGTCCACTCCCCGATACTGTACCAGAAGGCCTGCGTCCACAGCTGCCAACGTCGCCGAAGCCACAATGAAAGGTGCTGCCTCCCAATGGCTCCAGAGAACCCCCTGAGAAGCTGAAAGGCAGAAGACGTGTCCAGTAAGAGAGGCCTCGCACCAGTAGTCCGCGGAATCCAAAGCGAGCGGCTGAGGTTTGCCCGCCATCACTGGCTCCACAAACCGTCCTTCCAGCGGGGAGAAATCAGTCAGAAGAGAAGTCACTGTGGAACCCACCACAGGGCTGAAAGGCTCCACCACCTCGCTGCGCGTTAAGTACTCGAAACGAGACCATGCTGGCGTGATGTGCTCCCCAACATCAGCAAGGATAGTGGTCCCATCAGCTGTTGCGCACAAAAACCTATCTCCTTCGCCAGTAGCGAGCGTAACTGGTCCTAGGTGTATCGGCCATTCACGAAGCGTCTTATTGGATCGTAGATGACTCAAAGACCATACATCGTTATTGAGAGCATCGAGTGAGACAATTTCAATTGGGTTGTCCAACGGCTGTACCAGAACTGTCGTCGGCGATAGTAGCCAGGCCCGCCCTTCCAGGCTGAGAGGCTCTGACACAGACACACCAGTCGAGCGACAGTGAGCTAGGGAAATCGATGTAAGGGACAGGGTGGTCTCAAGTAGAACCAATGTGTCAGGTCGTAACGAGGTCACTTCAATGGCGGCGGAATGGGATTCGATCACGCCGGAGCAATCAGTCAGTTCAAATGACAACCGAGTGGGGTAGCGCAGCACCACACCGCCGTCTACGAAGCTCACATTCTCGATGGACTCGTAGTCCAACGCGAAAGGAGTGAGTGCAGGCGAAGGTTCCGCGAGCTTGCCACGCAGAACGCCTTCTGACGTAACGGCGACAACAGAACTACCTCGCACTTGCAGGGCGCGAATGCGTGCCGCGTCGAAGGAGGAAAAGGCCGGTACGCGGTCCAGGAGTCCCGCAGCTGGGCGAAGTAGACGCACCACAGACCGGTCAGCCTTCTGGGTCACGAGTAGGAATTCGCCGGTCTCTACCGCGACGACGATCGGTTTCCCATTCTCCAAGGGCTTCTTTCCTGAGGACCAGACAGTAAGGCCTCGCTCATCGTACGTTTCTATACGGTAATGATATTCTGAGGTCAGGACCGCCGCAACGAAAGGCTCCGAAAACGCCAGAGTGTCCACAGACATCTCCGGGTCTGCGGGGCTTCGCCACAGCGCAGCACCGTTGGTATCCAGACGAGCCACGCGTCCTTTGGCGGTTCCTACGACAGCTGTGCCGGATGCCAGTGTCAACCTAGACACCTCTGGTAGAGTCCTCAGCAGAATGTCCCGACGACCGATCTCGCTGACCGTGATAGACAGCGCAACGAAGGGTAAAAGCAGCCACCACATGGAAATCGAGTTTAAGCTCAAAGCTTCAAGCGCCTATGCGAGTTTAAGCTCAAAGCTTCAAGCGCCTATGCGAGTTTAAGCTCAAAGCTTCATCAAGCGCCTATACGCTAGCTTATGGACATGTATTTTTCTGGCGAGGTTCAGCCTCGTTGAAGCAGAGGATACATAACGATCAGAAAACACAGCCAATTGGTAGCTCTTCCATTAAAAAAGTCGTCAGGCATCTGAACGGCTCTCCTCTGTGAATGGGTATTTTGAGTGCTTTCCGACTCCAGCACAGAGTAAAGACCATTCCAATTGGTGCTGCCGGAGATCAACGGTTATCGTCCGGCCGAGCTCCAACATGCGGTTGGCAACCTGCTGCTTCTCGCCTTTAAACCAAGGAGATATGGTCTTCAGAATTTGCATCCAGTCCCGACCGAAATCGACCTCGAAGACGGAAAACCATTTTGGGACCGTCAAGTCACAATGATAATCATGGCGCGATCTCGCAGAGTCCGGAGACCGATCCAGCGCGTCACGGTCAGGGTCAGTCCCGAGCACGGAAGCGCCCAGCTCAGTAACCCGCAACGACACGTTGAACGGATCATTAACGAACTCCTCAGCGGCAGCCTGCAGCCGCTCGTCAAGGGTTTCCGGACGGATAAGCGTATCAGACGATATGACCCGATACTTGCTCTGCAGCACGAAGTGGATTCGGGGATCAAATGGGACGTGCAACGCCAAAGGCGTGGGCTTGGGGGTCCCATCACCCGACTTTCGAGAGTCTCGAAGGAGGCCTGAATTAAAACGTGGTCGAATGCCTCACAGTTCAATATCTGCGACAAGGTCAAATCGTGCTCGCCCAACTCGACACCTATCTTGGAGAAGAAGGACTGCCGGGCCAGAGACGCAGACG
>NW_027178902.1:0-65794 GCF_019968985.1 Porospora cf. gigantea B | reverse complement strand
TTCAATGTAACATTTGCCGGAGAGGGTCAAAAATCTTTTCTTTTGTACGTCTTCTAAGCTTGGCGCTGCGTAATAAACGCTTGAGTCACTCACTTTATTGGAATGCTTACGTACGTGACTGTCTTTCGGGGCCGTGCTGATCTTCGAGGCCCGTCCGTCATCTTGCTTGACGTGTCACTGCCCAATACCTCCATCTGTGGCGCCTCACTGAACGAGTCCAACGGGCTGACCAAGTCGCTAAACTTTTCCGTTTGAGTTCCAACAGACACGCGCCTGGTCCTCTCTGGCGTTGCTGGGGCTGTGGACTGGCAAGAGTCTGATGCCTTCTGTTCGTCCACCTCCGCGATTTGTTCAAGACAGGGCTGATAAACATTTGCAGGCGCGAGGTTGTAACACAGACTTCCTCTTAATAAGTGATTGCTCTTATTCGTTACGAGACAGTCAAGTAGTGTCCTTTCCGTGGACTGCTTTTGATTCTTAGCCATCCGCTGGAGTAGAAAGGCTACCTTCCGATTAGCCTCCACGAGCCGACTTTTTAGGCGTCCGTTTTCTCTCAAAAGCTCACGACACTGCTTGATCCTTGTTGATAGCATCTTACGGTGTCATTGAAACTTTCTCTGTGGGTGTTGTTGTCACTGAAGATCTCTTGAACCTTTTGTAACATTAATTTCACCGGCAAAAATGTGAACCAGTGACAATTACTCGTCCGTTGATTTCTGCTGCGCCTTAGTCATCCGTTTTCTTTGTTTCCGTTCCTTTTTTTCGCGTTTTCGCCGTTTCCGCTGTTGTCGTTCCTCTACAGTCTCTTCTCTCTTTCTACGCTTTCGATCTGACGCAGCCCATTTCCTCTCTTCGTCCGAATTCGGAAGGGTGTCAATGACCTCCGATTGACCGTGGGTGCTGTCGTCAATAAAGTCGTCCTTCTGTCTGGAGCCTTTACTCGTGGGTCTACTAACACCAGTGGGGATACTCATGGAGATTTCTTCCTGCTCTTTTTCCAATTGTTCGGCGACGTCTCGTCTTCTTCTGTCTTCAGACTCCTTTTCATGTAATCTCTTTTGCTGATCTTGTTTCCAGCGTTCGCGAGCCGCTTCATTCTGAATTCGCTTTTCGTCGTGAAGGCGCTGTGACTGATGCCAAGAGGCTTCAACCTGAGGTAAGGTCTCCCTGAGCGACATGATTACGGTGTCGTATATCCCCTTGCATGCCGCTCTGAGGTCGGAGGCCTTGGGCAACCACTCGAAGCCAGGAGGCGGCACTGTAATTGCCCCGTTGTCCACTCTAAAGACGCCTTGGAGATCTTGAATCGGAAGTGCGGAGCATCGGGCCTGAGATATCAGGTCTGCCTCGACCTCAGCGTCACCATCGTAGAGAACCCGATCCTTGAGCTCTGCGTGAAGCCTGTGGATCTCCCCTATGTGCTGGGACATCCGAATGCAATCCTTGACATTAGTGGGTGTTTCTTTGAGACTTTCGTCATTCATAATGCTGTAGATCAAGTGTTCCAGGCTAACGGCTAGATTATGTTCCAAGCGGACGTCAGTTGGCCAACGTTTCCGGGCTAGTTCGCATGTGGAAACAGCTGCTCGGTGATGGTGGCCATCGATTTGGACTCGCGCTAGCTGGCACCAGGTCTCCTTGTCCCATGGCCTTAACCTCAAGGAAGCTTGCAGGTGAGTTATGGCCTTATTGACCACGGTGGCATCCTCAGGTTTAAGAGTTGAGCCCACGTCGGTCTGTGTTGACAGCGAAAGGTTCCCTACGGCTTTTCCGAAAGCTGCAGACGCCATCAGGAGGCCAGAGTTGTAGTGTGAGAGAAAGGCAACCTCTTTGGTGCGTCGATGATTATAGTGACCGAAATTCCGCGGCTCATGCTTGGATAGTTGGGTGTCCTGAAGTCGGAACATCTCCAATGCAGGTCGTTGGTGACCTAGTTCTCCTAACAGGCAACCTATTGCAAGGACGGCGGTGATGTTCCTGCCCGAGCCGTCAATGCACTCGGAAATGAGTTGCCCAGACTTTATAACATTACCGGTACCGCCCTTTGCCGCGGTAACGGAGGCGGTAAACAATCGTAACTCGTTCAGAGCTCTGAGTACCCTCTCGTCGGACTTCGCAGTCTCCAAAACGACTGTGTGATTAAGGGCTACCTTAGCTTGCGTGGCCCCCCTGTGAGTCTTCCCCACAAGACAGCACACCTGAGAGTACAATGTGGTGGCTCGGACGAAGTCCAGCACGAGTTGGCTCTCAGGTTGACTTGTCCTCCGCATAGCTTTGGTTAATTTTTCTGCCAGACTCCCCAGAGTCTTGCGGGACGAGAGGAGGTCTTGCTGCTCTATTTGAAGCTTGCTGCGGCGAAGTGCAGCATCAGTTCCCACGTGAGGCGAGGTGATCAAAGATTTCAGACGCCGGCTGCCAGCGTACAAATCCCCTGAACGCACCTCTTGGAAGGCAGAGTTGAGCAACACAACGTGCTTTTGTTGTTCAGAAAGCTCACTGTCGTCCAGCGTTTTGAAGGCCGTGCTGGCATGGCCCCAGTCGCCAACACACATGTAGAACACGCCCATATTGTTGACTAAAGGGGCCGGGCAGAGTTGGATGATCTTGTCGAAATGCCTATCCAGGATGGGCTTCACGCCCGAGAGGTCTGCGCTAACATCGCACCCCGGAAGCGTCTGGAGAAGAGAGCTGACCACTGTCACTAGCAGACCATAGAGGTCCCCATCTTCGGTGGGAGTTGTGTGCTCAAACAGAGCCAACAGGTGCTTCAACGATGTGTGGAGGTGAGTGAATCCGGCTTGTTTAGAGCTGGATTGAAAGGCTAAACGCAGGTACGTCATGGAGGCCAATTTCAGCACTTCATAATTCCTCGGCGCCGCTTTTAACAAGGTAACCACGTGAGGTTCCAGGTCCTGCTGTCCCTCCAGGGCGAGTAAGCACTGAAGTAGCCCCACACGTCCTCCAATGTGAGTCGGTTTCAAAGCGATGACATGAGAATAAGCCTCTGCCGCCTGTGCGAACTGGTTCCGGCAATGGGCTGCCTGACCTCGAATATACTCAACCTCCGACTGTACCCCGTATGAATGATGGTCCCAGCTCACTGAACTCAAGACTCGATCCACCAGATCCAAATTTCCGGCACAGAGAGCGTCTTGCCCAAGAAGAAGCCCGAGCACCGGGTTGGTCCGGTCCAGCCGAGCCAAGTCGGCCATGTATGTGCTCTCTAGCGGGGCGAGGCCTTCCCAGGATGCCTTGGGGTCCACTGACACCTCAGTGTAGCATCTTTGGGTGGCGTTGCCGATAAGTTCCAGTCGTTCTACCAGCAACCATCCCAGTAAGGCACCTACGTGGTCTGCTTGCAGCGCTAGAACCCTCCCGAACGCCAGCTTCGCCTTTGCCAGCTGACCCAACCTCGAAAAGCAAACCCCCATGGCGAACCGCAGACTCACTGACGGCCGCAGCCGGAGAGCCTCCCCAAGCAGCTGCAAGGCCCGTCCAGGATTGCGCATGTGCAGTTCGGCGGCTGCTAGAGTGGTAAGGCCGACGAGGGAGCTCGGGTCCTTGTTTTGAGTGAGGTTCCGGCAGAGCGTCGCCGTAGTTTTGAGATTTTGGACAGCTCTGCTGGAGTCTGCTGTGAAAGGCACCGTCGCGATGCTTTTGAGGGTTTTCAGGCACCATATAGCCGTCCTCCTGCTGGGTCCGGCCTGACGGTTGAGAGCGGTCACGTGGCCATCCAATTGAGCATGGATGCTCTGACGGCGCTCCTCGTCTGTATGGGCCGCGGTCCATAGCAGGACGTGGCAGAGTAGACATCCCAGGTCGAAGGCTGATTCCCCAACGGTTTTCTGGAGCCGGCCGGCAAAACACGACTCTAAAATGCCTGCCGACCAATCAAGTTTTCGCCGCCGAAAAGCGTCAACAGCGACATTCCGAACCAGATGGGTGGGGACTGCGTGATCTTGGACGAAGTCCTCCATCTCGCGTCTACGGACGTCTGAGTAGGCCTCTGATCCGGCGATGAAAAAGCGACTGCCATCAGCAGCCTGGAGCTCAAGAGCTTCCATTTTTAAATCGCTATTTCGTGGGACCTTGTGGAAGATCACTCAACATTTTTCGTTTTCACCAATGACCACTTTCCGCTGGTAACCAAAATACTGAACTCTTCCTCGTTTTTGTGGTCGTTTCAACCACATCCCAGACGGGAGACCCATTTAAACTGAAAAGATTGTTAACACTGGATACGGACCATTGTCTTGTGGTTCTCAAGATTCGCTATTCTTTTCAGACACGTGTTCCAACCTTTCGTATCTGTAAATGTCGAAAGATATGTGAGATATCTATTTATTAGTAATATGCTCGGTCAACTCGTAGCCCTTTGTACTTTGCCGGCTCTGTCCTTTGACCTGAGAGGCCAGCACAACATCGATAGTTATGCCATGGCGGTGGACTTGCAAGCGCCGATGGCCTGGATGACGACCCGTGACACAGTATTGCATCGCGACGTGGGGACGGAGCTGCAGTTGAAGTCTGCTCGGTGTCAGACTTCCGATTATGTGGGCATCTACCATGTGTCACCCCACAAGTTCACGACGTATTGCGCTCCAGAGCACATGCTATGCTCGTCAAAGAATACGCGCAACTGCCTCCCTAAACGGATGGCTGCCTTCTTCGACTGTACCAAGGACAAGAAGAACTGTCAGGACCTAAGCGCTGGCGTGATGAAGCTCCCCATGGACAAGTTTAAGATCCACACCCTGTACAAGGCGCGCGACCTGCAGAGCACCATTGAGATCACGAAACGTGTGAAGCTCTCCAGCCCGTCCATGGCCAAGCTTGGGAAGGGTTTAAAGCAGAACCTGCCCGAATGCACCGCTTGCCACCCAGGCAAGGAGGTGTCAGGAGGCGGTGACGGCAGCGACTGCGGTGGAAGCGGAGGCGAGGACTGCGGCGGTGGTGCGCCAGAGGTCGAGGACGAGGACGAGGATTCCAAGTGCTGCCCTGACGAATGTGACGGAGGAAGTGACATTCCAGATCTGAGCCCCACGGAGCTCTGCAAGGTTGTGCTGACTCCTACCTCCGGGTGTGGGGATGATGACGCAAGCATATGCGCTGACATGTGTGATCAGGCAGATCTCTACTGCAAGGTCAAGATGACAAGTGATGGCTGCGACATTGCAGCCTGCTTGGCCCCGTTCTCGGAGGGCAAGTGCGAGACTAAATGCAAGGGAGCGGTGACCACAGGCGCGCCAACCACGACTGCCGCCGCAACGACCACAACTGCCGCCGCGACGACCACAACTGCCGCCCCGACGACCACAACTGCCGCCGCGACGACCACAACTGCTGCCGCGACGACCACAGCTGCCGCCGCCGCGACGACTACAGCAGCTGCTGGTGCGGCCACTACAGCCGCTGGTGCGGCCACTACAGCTGCTGGTGCGGCCACTACAGCTGCTGGTGCGGCCACTACAGCTGGCGCGGCCACTACAAGTGGCGCTGTTTAGTCTATCGGTGTCGTAGCGAATTTCAAACTGCGACAACACAGTATCTTCATAGTTTTGTGTGCTCCAATTACTTTCACGTTTCACAACGGCGTGTCTTTGCGACATAGAAACAAAAACAGATAAAATGGATGAGAATGCCCCACAGTCACCTTCTGACAGTGAGACTTCAGACTCGGTTGTCACAATGCCTGCACCCCTACCGCTCAGCGTCAACTCCCAAGCAGACATCATCATCCCTATGGACAACCACAACACCACCCCAATGAAGTTCCACTCAAACAGTCTGATCATCGGGCCTCGAGCGGAGCGAACTACGAAGTTTGTGCTGGGGTTGGTGGCGTCGCTTGTCGTGGGATACAAAGCTCCGGAGTGGTTCGGTTGGAACTTCACGTACTCAATCCCGTTGTTCTATTGTATGGCCGGCGCTCTCTTGCCGCCAAAGGTGTCTACAATATCCCTACTCTGGTCTCTGGCCTTTCCGGCAGGAATACTCGTGGCTGGGTGGGTGACGTTGATCTGTTGGTTGGCTCTTTTTGCGGAATCTGAGAACGGACGGGCACATGTGATGTGCTGGGGGTACGTACTCCTGGTCGTGATGGCCTCACTTCTGAAAACTGGACCCCTAGCAGCGCTTAACCAGATACCTCTGATGATTATGGCATACGGCGGGCACCTTGGCTTGTTTTATTTATTCACGTTTGTAAGGGAAGGCGCAGTGATGAAGTCTTTGACACGGGGCGAGATTCTTCTGTTGGAAGGTGATCTCTTGGCGCAGCACCCAACTTTGGCGATGTATATCAAACTGGTCTTCATAAAGATATTCGGAATGATGGACAGCGTCCCTGCAGACGGCGACCCCCTCAGCGCTGTGATACCCGTTCCCCCCTTTCTTGAGCAGATCTCGTCGGATTTCCGATTCATGATGGGTGAGGGATTGCATATTGAGGTGTACAACGACATCATTAGGGCCACGCTACCCCCTGATCCCTGGATCCTCAGCGTATTCTGGCATGCGACGGATATGCTATGCACTGGACAAGCCATAATTATAGGTGGTTCAGTCGCGCTGGGCATTCTGACTACCACGCTTCTACTGCCGCCTCAGCGCTACATGCGATCTTTTCTTCGAACGGAGATGACAAGCGTGACTTCAACCATCTCTGCCTGGATGCGATTCTTCGCTGATGATGACGAGCCGACTCCTACAGGCACTCCTCGGAAAACTGCGAACTGCATTGCGGGCATCAGAGGCGCGGAACGGATCACGCGACTGTTACAAGAAGCCCGGAGAGATCCCATGGCCCCTCGAATGAAGCGAGTCGCCGCCGATACCGAGCCGGAAATGGAGCTGCTGCGTCTCTCAGAGTTGCTGTCCAAGCTGGCTGCTGCTGTGCTGCTCTCTACGTTCGAGGCGTCTCTTCGACATCCAGGAATTTTTTCCTTCTACGTTCCTCAACTGGTGAAGGTGTTGGCCAACTTGAACTCCTTGCCGCCACACATGATCATGTGTACACGTGTGGGCGCCCACCTCAACAACGGCCATTTCGGAGCGGAGCTCCACACACGTCTCCTGGGAGATGTCCGCTTCGGCAACACGCTCAACGACGCCGCTGACCTTCTACACCTGACTGCTGTGGCCATCTCTACGAAACCGGTCAACTCTGGGGCTGGCTTTTTCGCCTACTGCCAGACGAAGCACAATCTACACGAGGCCATAATTCGGCACGTAACCCACAGGAGTGCGATTCGCAACCGGGTGACTCAGTCATTGTTCGAGAGTGTGGATAACCCATTGGTGTATTGGCGAAACGCACTTACGGAGTCTATCCTGCTGCTCACATATGAAGGTGCAGTCGTAGACAAGCCCTTGAAGCTCGCGCACTCGGTTTTGGCCTTGATGGAGGAGCAACAGAAAGAGTAGGTCTGTGACCCAGTTTGCACTCAGACGCGCTTGGTTGGCGATCACGAACATCCTGTTGCTATTTGCTCCTGTACTTTTCCTCTTAGAGTGCTTCCTCAAGTTTTTCGTCACCATTGCCACAGTATGGAAGCGTCAATGGAAACCTGTCGAATTTAAACCCCACTCAGAGCCGCATGCGCCTACTGTGCATCTGTACCGCATTCCTTTTTGGCGCGGATACGAGTTCCGGTTCTGCTGCCGGCTGATCAGTGGCGCGACCATTCTGACTGTCCTCCCTGCATTCTGGAGCGACTTTCGACACCTTCTCTTCGTTACGGGAGCGAGTAGAGGTCTGATCTCGCATCTGTTGCCGTCGAAGTTCACCTCTTGGCCGATGCTGGGTTTCATGACGTCGATTGTGTTCACACTGGACGGCACGTTGCGCCGATCCCTGCTGAGATTGGGTGGGGTCTGCTTCGGAACTCTCTCTGGTTGGTTGTGCCTTCACGCCTTTCCCACGTCATTTGTTTGGCAGATTGTTTGGATTGTAAGTGCCTCCCCGCTTTCAACACAGTCTGTGACCTCCGCTCCAATGGTATTCCTGGTGGTCAACCCCGTGAACCCGCTGCTTGGCTTCAACCCTTCGTGGGGATACGTGTTCCAGCTGTTCACTTACCAGCAAATCATCATCATCATAGAAGCCTACTTCAATATCGTCAGTCGTGATGAGATTGTCGTAGCCCGGCTTGTGGCTCAGCTGGTGGGAATTTCAAGCGCGATAGTGGTTTCACTGGTCGTGGCACCTACGTTTTCTGACCGGTGTCTCAACCTACAGTTGAAACATCTCATGTTGCAGTTAGCGGAGACCTCAGCATGTTTGGTGGAGCTGAGTGCTGCTGTGGTGGACGTCATGGTGGCACCACCAGATGAGAGTGCTGATAGAGTCCAGTGCATGGAGCAGCACCTGGCAGTGGTGAAGAAGTCGACTAAGTATCTGAAGTCCGCAACATCCCAGTTCAGTGCCGTGTACGGCGAAGGTTCCGTATTCGGCGAACTTCAGATGCTGGTCATGGCCAAGGAGTTTGACGGAGTGAACCGGTACATTATGGGTGTTGTGGCACACATCACATCCTATGCTGATGGTTTAGAGAAGGCTGCAGTTGCGGCAGCGGCTGCAGACTGCAGCCCGATTTCGGGACCACTATTCATTGACGGTTCAGTCGACTTGTCAAGCAGCTTGCGTCACCAAGGATTGGTGATGTCCAAGGCCATCGATGACCCTGTTGGGTATGAAAGTCGGGACGCGAGCACTGTGTCATCTTCAGTGTTCTCGTTGAACCATCGAGACGCCATGTTACGCCTGACGATTGCGATCCCGGACCCCCCTAGGCTGAATGTCCCCGCGCCACACATCGCATATTTGAAGAGTGAGTTTCTAGGAGCTATGTCATGCAGTGCTTGCCTTTGTTCTCACGACAAATGAGTTGCTGGAGGAAATTCCCCGCCAGAAGCTCTCCAAAAAGTAGTCTTTCTTGAGTCAATCATCCTATGCAAAAATCTATCGGAACGCGAGTTATCTGGAGTAGCTTTGAGAGCGATGTCTCCGATCGCACTCACCCGCCTAAGCGGGTGTTCACACCGGAAGAGACTCCGGAGCTCTTGGCATTCACTGCCGATGTCCGTCATACGAGGCAGAAGAAAAGCCTCCTCAAGAATCTGAAGTCCCTTTGGCGCTCTCTGGCAATAGGTCGACGCCCTTAAATTTACTACACAACCGTCTTGTCATGCAGGTCAACGCAAGGCATTTGGCACTTCCGAGTTGTCCATCCAAGTTCGAGACATCTTCCATCCTCTTGTCATGCAGGTCAACACACACCCACTATCAACTCCGTCTATGTTCGAGACATCTTCCATCCTCTTGTCATACAGGTCAACACCCACTACCAACTCCGTAGACGTCTTCCCCAATCTTGTTATGCTCAACACTTAGCGCCTATCAACATTGCATTCACACCTAGCATCACAAGAGCCTCAATCACGTGAACGTATCTCAAACTTCCCCAAGATTTAGAACGACTCCACGTGAACGTATCTCAAACTTCCCCAAGATTTAGAACGACTCCATGTCGATCACAAATCGGTACCGCACGTCCGAAGCGACCACTCGATCGAAAGCCTTGTTGATCTCGTCCATACGGATCATCTCAATATCACACACAATGCCTTTTTCGCCACAGAAATCGAGCATCGCCTGAGTCTCCTCGGTGCCCCCAACCAACGACCCTATCAAGGTCTGCCTCTTGCAGATGAGCTGCTTAGGAACAAACGAGTACTCGACATCCTTTTCCGGAAGGCCCACTGTGCAGAAGACGCCCTCAATGTCCAGCAATGCCAGGTAGGGAGCTAAGTCTTTCTTAGCGCTAACAGAGTCCAAAATAACATCCAACGACTTGGCAGCGGCCAGCATGGCCGCTGCGTCGGTGGAACAGACGAACCTGTCTGCCCCAAGCCGTTTCGTAGCCTCGTCAAATTTGCTTGGCGTCCGGGAAAGAACAGTCACTTCACAGCCCAGAGCTTTGCAGAGCTTAACTCCCATATGACCGAGACCTCCCAGACCGAGTACTCCCACACGTTTCGGAGTGAGGTGCAGCCCCAGGTGAGTTATGGGCGACCACATGGTGATGCCGGCACACAGCAGAGGGGCGGAGGCAGCCATGTCTAGGTTCGTGGGCATGCGGAAGACGAAGCGCTCCTTGCAGACGATCATTTTGGCATACCCACCGTACACTGGAGATCCATCGTGGTCAAGTGCGTTGTATGTCGGAACCGACCTCGAACAGTACGGCTCCATCTGCCGCTTGCATTGGCCACAGTCGCCGCAGCAATTGACAAAACACCCAACACCCACTCGTTGTCCCACTTCGAACTTCCGCACGGACATCCCAGCCTCAACGATTTCTCCCACGATTTCGTGCCCGGGAACCATCGGGAACCTAGCTCCTCCCCATTCATTTCGCGCTTTGTGGATGTCGCTGTGGCAGACACCGCAAAACTTGATGGCAATAAGCACGTCGTCAGGTCGCAGATGTCGTAGAGGGACGGAGAACGGCTCAAGTGGTGCTTTTGCTGTTGGAGCAGCGTAACCTTTGGCGGTAGACATTCTAATCAGCCTTTTAGATTATAGATAAACCAGAGCCTTGGTCGCGCTTTTCAAGAAATGCCACGAATATGCCGCGACGGCGCAGATCCAGCAGCCCCTCCCCTCCTCTCAAGCGCTCGCGTCTCCCACACGAGGAGCGTGCGCAGCTGCCACCGCCACTGACCGCCGACCAACGAGCTATCCGCGACGCCAGAGCGGAGGCTGAAGCCGATGAAGTCGCAGTCGAGCGGCAAACTGCTGTGGCTTCGTCAGCCCCCTGCCCGTACTTGGGCACCATTGACCGATCCGCCCTCAACTTCGACTTCGAAAAGCTCTGCGAGATGAGCTTGTCCAGAGAACACGTGTATGCTTGCCTGGTCTGTGGCCGGCATTTGCAAGGCAGGGGTAAGAAAACGCACGCCTACACGCATTCCTTGCTGGAGTCCCATCACGTCTTTATGCACCTGTCTACTGGTCAGTTCTACTGCCTGCCAGACGACTACGAGATTAGAGACCTATCACTGCGGGACATTCAGCAGGCGCTGAATCCGACGTTCACACTTGCGGATGTCCAACGGCTCACCACCACTTCTGTGGTCTCTAGGAGCCTCGACGGAAAGGAGTTCATTCCAGGACTTGTGGGTCTCAATGACATTAAACGAACTGACTTCTTCAACGCAGTGTTCCAGGCGCTGCTCTGCATCCCCCCGCTCGTCACATTCCTATTGCTCCTGGACATGAGCAGCACTCAGCGTTGTGATCCGGTGGCTAGATCCCTGTCGGAATTGTTCCGCAAGGCCTTCAACCAGTTTAACTTCAAAGGCATCATTTCACCCCATGAATGCATCCAGTCCATTGCGGGCGCCTCTAACAAGATGTTTAGCATCGGTAAACAAGGAGACCCGGCAACTTTGCTGATCTGGCTACTGCAGCGGCTCAGGCGTAAGCTGGCATGGGCTGGCCAGTCAGTGGTGGATGAGTGTTTTGGCGGTTGGATTCAACGCTTCTCAATTGCCGATGGTCAAGCAACGTCGGACACTATACGATTTCTGTACCTTCAACTTGAGCTACCGCCTCCGGCAGTATTCGTTGACGCTACTGAGATGTCCATGGCAAATGTGGAGGTGTCAATTTCCGAACTGTTGGCGAAGTTCGACGGTCACACAGTCAGCCCCAGTGGTGACCGACGCTACCGAATCGCGAAGCTCCCCCCCTTTTTGATTCTCGTTCTGAAACGATTCTCTGAGAATGGATTCACTCGGGTAAAGAACCAGTGCGTGGTCAGTTTCCCGCTAAAGCACCTGGACATGCGCCCTTATTGTGATACTGACAACGATAACGGCATGCGCTACAGCTTAGTAGCCAGCATCGCTCACGAAGGCAAGGCGCATGACGGCGCATACAAGGCCTTCGGCTTGCACCGGCCCAGTGCACAGTGGTATGAAGTTCATAACCTCCATGTCACGCCTGTTATGGGACAAGCAGTGGTTAACGCTGACTCCTACATCCATATCTATGAGCGAGAAAAGAACGAGTAAGCACCAAGAACAAATTTTCTCAATTTTCGTTGATGGTTTTCTACTACACGTGCTCTGATCCGACCTACATGGTCTACATTGGTAAAGACAAGTACGAAAACGAAGGGCTCATCCGCTGGGGTTGGGAAGAAGATCTATGGTTCCACGTGGACGCACTATCGTCTGCCCACGTCTACCTTCGAGTTCCGTTCGACCACCCAATGAAGGATGGCCGTCCTGACGCCTCGTTGATTCCCAAGGAGGTCATTGAAGAGTGCCTTCAGATTACCAAGCACAACAGCATTGAGGGCTGCAAGAAGAGCAGCGTCGACGTAGTTTGCACCCCCTGGTCTAATCTGCAGAAGGCTGGCGACATGGACGTCGGCCAGGTGGGCTTTAAGAAGGAGAAGTACCGTCACCTCTTCAGAAACGTGGAACGCAAGCGAGAAATGCTTCGAACTTTGGAAAAGACCAAAACAGAAAAGGAGATCGACTTGATGGCTGAGCGTGAAAGGCGCGATCGCGATGTGCAGAAAAGAGAGGCGGATGCTCGACGGGCAGAAGAGAAGCAGCGCCAGCAGGAGCACGCTCGCCGCGTCGAAGAAAAGAAGCTGCGGACATATCAGAGCCTTTTCGAAGAAGGAACAACAGCCAACAATGTTTGCAGAGGCGACGGCACGTTTCAGACTTGCAAGGCACTCGAAGAGGACTTCATGTAACGGACTGTTGTGCGGCTCTGAGAGCTTGTATGCGGTTGGCCTTGGTGATGGGCGTCTGTGTGTGTAGTAACCTAACCCCACCACTCGCAACAATTGCGCCGCTCCTTCAATGCTTCGCTTGAGAAACGGTAGTGCTCCAGATTTTATCTCCTCATCAGTGTCACAGTCGTCGTCGTCCCGTTGCTCAACGTGTAAACGTGCAAGTTTCGCATCAAACCGTGGATCCTCTAACCCCAGGTGCGACTCTGAGTATAGGGAGTACGTCTCTGGTCCGATGACCACCTCGCCAATGGCGGCAACTCTGTCTGGCAAAGCATCTGCGACTCTTGGGGGCTCTGTCCTGCGGCGTACCGTTGGCAGAATGAGCGTGCTGTTCCAACCGCGTGCTGTGACTGTTTTCTGCGAATCTCGGGTTTTGAAGCTGTGTTTGCTTTGAACTGAAGGAGATGCGACCAGAGGAACACAGCACCCAGCCAGCCGATCAGGACGGAGTGCCTCCAGCTCGTCTGACAATTCGCTCACTTCGCGTTCAAAAGCTGCGACTGCGCGAGCGAACAACGCGCCCATAGTGTCCACGCCACCCATTAGGTGAATTCTGTCACTCAGATGTCATCAATGTCCACACTGTCTTCTTCCTCCTCCTCATCATCGTCGTCGTTGTCAAGGGCGTCAGTAGGGGTGTCAACAGTTTTAGAAGCTTCAGCTTGGTCACTCCCGATAAGCAGTCCCTTGTGAGCGACCTTGACAGGTTCAGACGGCTCGTCGTCATCCTCTGCCTCCTCGTTGTCCTCGTTAAGCCACTCCAGAAACGGCAGCAGCGCTTCCTTCGTGACCTCATAACCTACGCCCTTGTCCTCAGTGGTCGCCCACTTCACAGCTCTCTTGTTCTTCCTAGTGTCGCAGTAGTAGAAGTCAAGGATATGGTCCTCTTCTAGCAGCTCTGCGTTGTACAACTGTTGCAGAATGAAAGGCACCGTAGCCAAACTTTGACTGGTCTTGCAATAGAAGCAGACGAAGCCGTCAAATGCCTTCAAGATTCGCACTGGATTCATCGATGTATCCACCATACGACTCAAGACAGCCATGTGCTCATTGACGAGGTCGGGGTCAACAGGTTCCGAACCCAGCACAGCATAGAGCGTAGCGAAGAACCGCACCTCAGACGAAAAGTCCTGCGAGACTTGTAAGGCGCGGGCCTCTTGAAAAAAGCCTTCAGCATCGCCGCCCTTCTCTAGATAGAACCGCAGACGTTCACAGACGTCGACGATCTCTGGGCTGTCGAATGTGAGAAGGCTCTTGACCATCACGACATCATCGGCTGCGGGACTCTTCTTCTTCTTTTTTTTCTTATCCTTTTTGGTTTTCTTCTCCTTCTCAGCCTTAGGCTTGCCAACCACCTTCGCGGCATCGCCAACCGTGCTCCCCTCAGGCGGATTCTTTGTGATGTAAGTGGCCAACCGGTGACAGTTATCCAAGTCGCCTATGTGACCACAGGCGTTGCAGTTGCAACCCACGTTCTGTTTCGTGACAACGAGGTCGATTTCCGGCAGCTTGCAGTTAGGACAGAGCACGTACCGGTCGATGAACTTGTCGACCAGCCCTTGCAGGTCCTCCTCCCGGTGCTCTCCTCTCACAATGGCCTTACCCTCGTTTGAGTAAAAAATAGCATTGCTTCCGAGTTCATAGCCAAGGAATTTCGTAGTGTATTCTGACTGCCTTTTCAGGGCCTTGGAAATCTTGGCGATGTTCATGACGTTTGTGCGAACACCATTGCCAGTTCCTTCGACCTTAGACACGAGCTTGGGCATCGTGTAGCGGTAGTTGGGGTCATCGATGTAGCTTGGGATATTGAGAGCCATTTTCGTGAATCAAATGACCATACCAATGGCATGTGTAGTCTCTCTATGGGAAATAGAGATTTATGTGTGTGGGGTGATTTTATGCAAAGAGGTCAGCATACAAGCGTAGCAGGCAGCGTGAAAAGTCCCTTGAGTCCAGTACCTGCATGTGAGCATGTCGACCAATAAACGTATCCATCGTCCTTTCCTCTACCTTGAATGACACCGTGAGCCTTGTGAGCCTTAAAGGGTCCACGCCCCTCAAGACATTCTTGGCCATCTCCCGTCTTGCAGCACTGTCATCCAACTGACCCATATCCAAATGCACCTTCGACGACGCATGGGGCGCATATTGATCATCGTGGGCGCTTAGGAGCACCACGTACGAAAAGTGGGAAAGTGCATTGTTCTTGGCGAGGCGGTAAAGGTATGTATCCCGAGGGTTCCGCGAGTCGGTCATGGCTAGCTCCAACAAGGCCTTGCTCTTGGTGACACGCTTCACGAACCACAAGCCGGCGTCGAAAATCGCAGAGGACGTCTTTACGAGGCCAAGGTGCGGACATGCCAACGATATAAAGGCGTGCATCTTAGGTTGTAGCGCCGGTAGGTACTCCACAGCGCTCCTCCCTATCAGTCCACCTAATGAGAAGCATATCAATGAAAGCTGTGTTGTTAACAGTTGCACCTCACCTGACCAAGGCTAGATCCAGGGCACGTGGACTGAACGAACTTCGTGATCTCCTCAGCCAGTCGACGACCGCTCTCTTCGATAGAGCCACTTGTGTGCAACTCATTCCACGTGCTGGACCAGGTCAGAACGTCTTCGTTGACTTCGCGTAACGCATCACGGAAATGTTGGAGATCAGCCCCACGGCCGTCTAGTCCGTGGACGAGAACCACGAGGTGGACTGAAGCATCGCAGTTTGTGCGTTGGATACCGTGTATCGGGTTGGGAATCGAGGAAGAACGTTCGAGAAAGATATGGGGCCAACAGATATCTTTGTTGTCAAAACGGGACGGTACTGGTTTTGGTAGGGATGACGGGGTGGATTTCCGAAGGCTTATTGCCTTGTCACACACCAAGTGGACATCGTCGTCCACGACACAGAGCTCCCACTTCACAAGGTCAGCCACTTCCGACTTCAGCAGCCCCTCTTCTCTGACCAGGTTCGGAAACATCGACGATAGGAGCTGCACCGTGTGCCACACTGCCTGCACGCCGACAAACACCGCGTCCAGGTCGACTTTCATGCGAGTGAGTAGCTTGTCTAGGTCGCTAGGGAGGCTCGGCATGGACAGATGCAACGGCTCCACGCACCGCGACGCCTCCCAATCAAGATTGCACCACTCAACGCTAAAACTGGGACCTTCCGCACTGTCCATGCTCCAGCGGGCAATCGTAGCCTTCGAGTCGAATACAAGAGTGGTGTTCCCCAATGGGAGAGACTGACCCGGCATCGACGGCCCCAGACTGCCCAGCATCTTACGAATGTCGTCTTCATACGCCACTGGGAACATACCCAAGAACTCATCGTAAAAGAACTCAACTAAACTACAATAGGCTCCAAGTGCTTGCCGCAAGCAATGAATGTAGACAGCCTCATGTTTGGAAATATTGATTGGAGGATCCGATAGAGCGTCGTAGACATCATCAACAGTCGCTCGTCCACTCTTCGGAGGACTCACTTGCATGTAGTGCTGAGTCCTATCCACGGCTTCGTCAGCTGAAGGTACCAACAGGCAACTACGCCACGAAGAGGAGATCCGAGTGAGGCACGTACTTACAGTAATGGTCGAGATGGAAGAATACGGAGAAGAAAACGTCAGCTTCCTGGTGAGCCGGGCACCTATGAACGGCGATTCCAATAAAAGGCAAAGACAGGCCACTTCAGTCATGGGGTACGACTCCGCTTGTTTCGTGTTGCCGATTTTAAACTGTGGAGGGCACGAATCCGAAAACAGCAGACGCACTTGCACCTGGAGCGATCTACTGAGGATATCCACTCTATCCAGAGGAACGTCGATAGATAGGAGAGCGGTGTCGTTTAGCAGGACCACCTCGTCGCTGTATCGGACCCAAAAGGAACTCGAGGTCCACACGTGCCCTGAAAACTGGGAAGCGTGAGTCAGATGGACACTTTTGGACATCTCTGGTGGCTGGGAGGCGTCCGGAGGAAGGAACAACGGACTGGTGGCAAGACCCCGGGGTTTGAATAAGAATCTGTCTTCATCCGGGGATTTTGAAACCAATGACAGCTCGAAAGCCATCCTGTAGATGCCCTGCCGTCTGAGATAGACGTTGGAGAAGTCATGCAGTTGCACTAACACCTCCAGTACAGCCTCCAGCATCGTTCTGTGACAGAAATGCACCAATTTGGGTCAAGTACAGCCTCCAGGATCGTTTGTGTGGTTTGTGTAGTCAAGTGAACCTCGGCGGTCTGTGGTTTGATTCATTAAATAAATATTAACAATGTTGTGGAATCCTATGAGCCTCGAAGCAAAACAAACCTCCGAATCCGCCGAGGACACCAGTTGTCCGTCCTCCGTACCACCAACTCGGCTAGGCGCAGACGTGGCACGTGTTTCGGTGTCACAGCTCAACCAGTCAGCGATGGACTTCGACGGAAACCTTGCAAGGGTCAAAACATCCATCGATATGGCTAAGGCCAGCGGCTCGAAATACCGTCTGGGTCCCGAACTAGAACTTTCAGGTTACAGTTGTGAGGACCACTTCTTGGAGATGGATACGATAGACCACTGTTGGGAGTCCTTGGCGTCGTTAATATCCACTGGGGCGACGGAGGGGATCCTCTGTGACGTTGGGATGCCTGTGGTGCACCGCTCTGTGCGTTATAACTGCAGAGTATTCGTGTTGAACGGAGAGGTGCTGTTGATCAGGCCCAAGGTTTGGATGGCGAATGATGGAGAGTACCACGAACCGCGGTACTTTGCTCCTTGGGCAACCGACCGTGTTCTGGAGAAATACCACCTCCCTGATTGCGTACGTAGAGCTAACCACTCCGCCCCCCACACATGTCCCATTGGGATCGCAGCCGTACAGTGCCTGGACGCGTCGGTGTGTTCGGAGATCTGTGAGGAGCTCTGGACTCCAAACAGCACACATATCGACGCGGCCCTTGATGGTGTGGATATCATTTCGAATGGCAGCGGATCGCATTTCGCATACGGTAAAATCGCAACACGCATATCGCTGGTAGTTTGCAGCAGCGCCAAGACCGGGGCAGCGTACCTCTACGCAAACCAAATGGGATGCGACGGCACCCACCTCTTCTATGACGGGAGCTCATGTATTGCGGCCAATGGGAAACTCGTGGCAATCGCCCCTGAGGGGTCCTACGCTGAGGATGTGATTGTCCTAACAGAAAACGTGGACCTCGCGAGGATCCGAAGCCAGCGTGTGGCCACAGGCTCCTTCGCACAGCAAGCTTCCACCTCTAACAGAAGGAGGCTCCCTCGGGTGAATGCTAATATCTTCGTCACAGATGTGCCTATGTCCATGGCGCTCCCATCGCCGATGTTTCCTCTGCATAAGGTCAACCTTCACGAAGACCCCGAAACCGAGATGGCTGCCACAGTGCCCCTTTGGCTCTTCGACTACCTGAGAAAGACTGGAGGGTCTCACTCGGGGTTCTACCTCACAGTCAGCTCGGCAGTGGAGCCGGTCGCGATGCTGTGTATGCTCGCCACGATGACGGAGAATATTTTTGGTGCGAGGAAGAAGTCTCCAAGGCTTTACGAGGATGCGTTCACTTTTGACTGCTCCTCACCACAGGAACTCATGGGACACATGGTGCACTGTTCCAGCTTAGACCCGCTAGACGAAGAAACACTCGCTTTCGTCAAGTCTACCGGTGCAACATACCACTCGGTCGAAATGTGTGGCTTCATTGAAGCACAGGAGAGGTGCTTCCGCCAAGAATTCGACGAAGAACTCGACTCCGATACCAAGAAGTTTATCAGAGAGAAGGGGGAGGAGCTCCTCTCAAGAAAAGTTCGACAGCGAGTCCAACGCACGGGAAAAACTCTTTTCGTTTTGAACCTTTCCAGTCTCGACGACTTCGTTGACTGCACCACATCACGAGTGTCATCTGACATCACGCCCATGGGTGGTGTGAGTCGCACGGATCTACACGCATTCATCGCACGGTGCCGCGCGGAGCGTCCCGTTCCTCTGGTGCCGCTGACATTTTCGCCGCTGGTACACTTCACTACTCAACAGCTGCGGGACGTGGTCGGACTAAAGATGGAAGGATGCCTGGGTCCTGTAAGCCTATTCAGGCGGCTCCTCACTTGCTGGTACGAGTTGGAGCCCACAGAAGTCGCCGAGAAGGTTAAGGTGTACTACGCCAGCACAAGCCGTCTACGCCGGGTAAATCAACCCAACTCTCCGATGTTGCATATGGATCGCACGTCACATGACGGGTACCATTCTGACCTGCGACCGATTATCTACGCTTCCTTCGCACGCCAGTTCCGTGCGATAGATGAGTTGGCGGAGCTCTATGTGCACGACAGAGTTAGTGTGGATCAATCCTTGTTCAAGATGAATCAGAAGCGAGTTGAATCGTTCAGTCGTTTGACAACTTACTCCAAGTCGCCCGGAGGTCTTGCAATCAACCGGCGCTTATCTCGTCGTGTATTCTCATCATGTACCTGAAGCCGCCTCACAAGTGGATATATTTCTGTGTTATGTGTCATTGGTCGTGGCTTGCACTTGCGGGACTTGGGGTTGTTGCTGACCCGTTCGACAACTTTCAACTTGGAAACGCAACCAGGCCGCTCCACGAAAGGAAGGTTCAGTTTCTGGATGGGTACCCTGGGTACAATCAAGATGTTGAGGCTGTACGAGAAAAGGAGGCCCGGCGTCTAGATGACCTCGCGTATTTGGACTACGCAGGCAGCGGGCAGTACCAAGATTTTCAGCTTCGGAAGAACTATGAGGACCTGACCACCAACGCATACGGCAATGCTCATTCCCATAATCCTTCCGCGGAGCAGACAGACTCCCGCCTGCGTCAGGTCAGGCAGAAGATCTTAGACTGGTTCGGGGTTACCGCAGAGGAGTACACTGTCATCTTCACCAGCGGGGCTACAGCGGCGCTGAAGCTGGTAGGTGAGACCTTCGAGTTTAAAGGAGGCGAGTTTTGGTACACTCGATCCAACCATAACTCGGTCCTCGGCATTCGGGAGTTTGCTCACAGAGACGGAGCGCCATTCAAGTCGCTTTCACGGCGCGACGTAGAGGATGCACTGCTGCCGAGACTGAATTCCGGCGCGAGAAACGGACCGCCAGACGGTCCTCGCTGTCTTTTCGCCTACCCTCTAAAGGACAACTTCGCTGGAGATATGTGGCCTGCCCGTTGGGCAGAGCAGATCCGAAGTCACGGCCTCAGTGACGATTGCCACTGGACCGTACTGGCTGACGTCGCGGCCTTCGTCAGTAGCACTCCGTTGTCCCTTCGGGAGTTTTCAGTCGATTACGCGGCTCTTTCATTTTATAAGATGTTCGGATATCCCACTGGATTAGGCTGCCTCCTTGTTCGCAATGGCCTGGAGAGATACATGAGTAAGGTGTACTGGGGAGGAGGCACAGTCATCACTGCTGATTGCGACTCGAGGTGGTGCAAAATGAAGGGTGACACCTCCTCACGTTTCGAAGACGGCACTGTTTCCTTCCTCGCAATCAACTCCCTTAGGTATGGGTTTGAGGCATTGGAATCCTTAGGAGGCATGCAGCGGATTACTCAGCACATTGCAGCCCTCACACGCCATCTTTCAGTCGAACTGGACTCTATGCGATATTTCGGTCGTCCAGTAGTTACACGATACACGAGTGAGCGTTTGAGCCCCGCATCTAATGGGATCATTGCCTTCAACCTGCATCGGCCTGACGGATCAACAGTGAACTTTTCCCAGATCGAGATGATGGCCAGCCACTACAATATTCACCTTCGAGGAGGGTGCTTCTGCAATCCGGGCGCTTGTCAAGACTTCCTAGAACTGACTACCCAGGAACTTGTGGAGTCTTCGGAGACACGCCAATCTTGTTCCGACCCCCACAACGCCTTTGGAAAGCCGCTTGGGGCTGTCCGTGTAAGCATCGGCTACCTCACCACGTTCGAAGATGTGGAGTTGTTTTTGGACTTCCTTCGAGGAGTCATTTGAGCCTAGATATATCTGTGCAGCAACATTACGCGCGTCAGCAAATTTATGCGTCAGCGGTTTCGCTGCGGTGTTCTATGTGCGTTGGCGGTATGTGCACTGGCAGTGTGTGCACTGGCAGTGTGTGCACCAGCATGAAGTGGTGGCAGACAGGAACCGTCTACCAGATTTATCCACCCAGCTTCAATGACACCTCTGGTGACGGAATCGGCGATCTTCCAGGAATAACTCAGAAGCTAGAGTACTTAAAATTACTCGGTGTCGATGCTGTCTGGCTAACGCCAATCTATCCCTCACCTATGGTGGACAATGGTTACGACATTATGGATTACTTCGCGGTGAACCCTATTTTCGGCACTATGGAAGACTTTGAAATCCTGGTGAAGGAGGCCCACGGGAAGGATATCAGGGTAATACTGGACATGGTGCTGAATCATACGTCCACGCAACACAAGTGGTTTCAAGACTCGATAAGCGACCGGAACTCCCACTACCGGGACTACTACATCTGGAAGGACGGCAAGGACGGGGGGCCGCCGAACAACTGGCTCTCCAAGTTTGGAGGTTCCGCCTGGTGCCTTGACAAGGCCTCTCAGCAGTATTACCTACACCTCTTCGCCGAGGAACAAGCTGACCTCAACTGGGACAACCCAGCCGTAAGAGAGGAAGTAAAAGATGTTCTACGATTCTGGGCAGCGAAGGGAGTGGATGGCTTCAGGCTGGACGTCATCAACCTCATCTCGAAGCCTACGGAATGGGACGACGACCAAATTGGTGACGGTCGACGATTTTACACTGACGGCCCTCGAGTGCATGAGTACCTGCAAGAGCTGCACAGAGACGTTTTCAAGCCGCTGGACCTCATGACAGCGGGGGAGATGTCATCTACGAATCTACAGGATTGCATTATCTACTCAGCCCTGGGAGGACAGGAGCTGTCCATGGTTTTTACGTTTCACCACTTGAAAGCGGACTACCCGCAAGGCAAAAAATGGGTGGACGCTCCTGTTGACTTCCATGAACTGAAGAACACCATTAACTACTGGCAAACGGGTATGAGCGACAGAGGTTGGATGGCGCTCTTCTGGGGCAACCACGACCAACCAAGAATGGTGTCCCGCATCAACGCAGACGACACCTCATGTCGCGAACTAGCGGCAATGATGCTGGCCAGCACCATATACTTCATGAAGGGCACGCCCTATATTTTCCAAGGTGAGGAGATTGGTGTGCGAAGTGCTCGGTACTCCGCCATCGAAGAATACCGGGACGTGGAAAGTCTGAACATCTTCGAGATTTTAGTGCGGAGAGGCGTAAATCCAGAAGAGATCATACGAATTCTGCAGAAGAAGTCGCGGGACAACGGTAGGGCCCCGATGTCCTGGACCTCTGAAGGCGGATTTTCAACTGGAGACTCCTGGATAGGTATGCTCAAAGACTGCCAGGAGGTCAACGTGGACGACAACCTCCGTAAGCCTAACTCTGTGTTCCGCTGGTATCAGAAGCTCATAAAGATCCGCAAGCAGTTCAGTATCCTGGTAAATGGCAGGTATCGAGATCTATCCCCGTTCCACTGCTCAGTCTTCGCGTACCTCCGAGATAGCGACCACAACCAGGCGTCAATCGTGAACATCAGCAACTTCACTAAGGGGTCAGTCTGGATATCGCTGCCAGAGGATGTAGTGCTGAATGACGCGGAATGCATTATGTGCAACTACAACGACGTTTCCGGACCGTCGACTTCCTACGTGAAACTCCGCCCGTATGAATGTAGAGTGCTGCTGAGACACCCGGCTCCAGGAGTGTCCCGGATGCACACAATGTGAAACGAAGGACTCTTGAGAAATCAACCATACTCCAGTCGCAAAGTACAGTGCTGCAGCGAAAACATTGGGCTGACTAATTCAATAGGATTGTCCAAGAGGTCAAGAGTCACGACTCATCGTCAAGCTCGAGATTATCGGGATCTCTGCCGCATCTTCCGTCGCTTACGTTGGAGTCGACGTGTTCGCTTCTTCTTATGCTGCAACAAATGAGACTGGACTCAGCAGAGGACACTCACCTTCCATCGCATGCGAGAGTGAGCCTTCTTATACCTCGACGCTCCATGACCCATAGCTGTAGTTGGTTGATGTATAGTCAGAGGAAAGATGGTAAAGACCAGCCGTTTTGTCTCGCCAAGGATTTGGTTTGTAGATACGCGAGCTGTGGGGTAACTATTACGTATCTTTGTGGTTCAATCATGGACCAGTTTTTAATGCGTGTCAGAATAAGGCTGAGGCACAATTCTGTTCCCCAAGCATTTCGTTTTGGAAAGCCGCTGCTTAGCAAGAGGCTGGAGCTCTTACGCAGTCGAAGTGACCTCGCAGGCAATGCCTCTTCCATTCCGATGGACGATATAACAATAGACAGTGGAGGCCTCGCCCAGACCTCACAATTACTAGCATGCAACGGCTGGTACTCCCTTTCACACTCCTCAGAACAGAAACGAGGAACGAGGCACCTCGGACAGTAAGTAAGCTCACGGGAGCTTCGGAGGCACCGCCAGCAAGTTTCACATGGAGCCAATCTTGGGTCTCGGTGCAGCACGTGCTCCTTCCACATGTCATCGATGGTCGGAGCAGGTGGCTCGGCGGAGATGCCGTTGGCCCAGGGCCTTCCGAGGGCCGGCCGCGCCTGGCCGGCCGTCAGGGACTCCGTTATCATCGTGGTGGGTCTGTGTCTGAATGCAGGAAACATAGTCTCGGGCAGGTCTTTGTGTGCCCGGGTCATTCCCGCAGAAGCAGAGGAGAACTCCCACAGATTGAGTGCGTTGAGCGGCTTCCTGGACTTGACGCGGCTGGCTGCCTCTCGGATGAACAGAATCCTTTGATGGGCGTCGTGGAAAAGAGTAGAGTCTGCTGCTTCAGGCTCCCGTTTGTCTTCGAGGATCCGGCACAGGGTATTGGTTCGGTGCAGAAGTCGCTTGACCCAAGCTCTCTGAAATGTAACCCCATTCACTGCCACCAGGTATATGAGATCTGTGATCAGCACTGACAACTCCACCAGAGCTGGTAAACCGACTCCGATGTTCAGAGCGCCTATCAACGATTCGAGGAACGTGCCGTCCTCGGTCTCTGGTGCCAGCCTCTTCCATATCTGTCGAAGGTCGCAAGCGTACAGCAAGCACCTCGCAAGGTGGACGACATGGATGAGCAGGCGGGTAGAGATGCACTGGGCGGAGGGAGTCCTGTGGGCAGTACCCGTTGCCTCGAACAGCTGCGTGACGAAATCGCAATGAAGGACATCCAGCGCGACTTCGTTAATATCCATAGAGGGCACTTCCATCAAGAAGGGCCACACCGCGTGAAAGGACTGGATGTGATGCGAGACCGCTTCCTGGGCTATTGGATTTTGCAGGAGCTTGCGAACTCCACCTTCGTACTTGAGGATGGAGTTCACACGAATCTAGTGTATCAACCCCAAATTCCCACTTCGATGAATTCAATGATGTTCAACCTCACGAGTAATCGGAGTACACCGGGATCTCGGAAACGCAAATAACCCGTCTGTAGTGCGTGGACCACCAGGAAAAAGTGCGAGTCACGAGAGGCCACATCCACGACTGGCACCTGTTCAAGCGTGCCCAGCCCCTTGTCGCTTACAGTTCCGCTGACCTCAACCCCAGGCTCTCACCTGGTCACCTGAGCAAGCAACGCGACAACAACGGGCCTCCAGGTGTTCTCAAAGAGCCGAATCCACATGGCGGAGGAATTGTCATGGAGTAAGGCAAGTGGATTGGGTAGCGATTTTCTTAGTTCCCGGCTGTTACCTGCAAGAAGCTGGCGCCCCAGGCAAGCCGGATCAATAAGGGATGCGTCTGACTGTGATGTAGCCAACTGCCTCTGAGACATCTTCCAGATCATCCAATTCAGTCATGGACACGAGCTATTACAGATTCGTTTGAGATAGAGTTGTTCTACATAGTCGAGTCACTGTGAAGCCTGATCTATACAGTCAATAACTGACGCTATGGCCGAAAACACGCTTGGTAAAGAACCGGATATGGCCACGGTAGCTTCCTCATTTTCACCCGTATCTTGAATCGACACTGTAGCCCCTGATTGACTCCGTACGTCAGCGATGCGTCTCCCACTCTTGCCGATGATGGCTCCCACGAGGTCGCCTCTCACAGGGATATGCACCTTGGTTCGTGACTGCAGAAGGGTGGGGTTGGCGGACACTCTTTCCCACAGATGATACATCAGATCGAGGTCGTTTTGTTGCCTGATGTTGCGCCTGGAGATTGGCGAACGACTCGCGCTGGGAGACGACATCACAGGATAGCTGATTCGGCGATGAGTTTCAGCTTGGTACTTGGGCTCTGTCTGCAGCCTTTCCAGAATGAGGCGAGAGGCGTGCAATACAGATTCCTTGGTGCCTGATACGGGGCACAACACTTCCGAGGGAGTCGATGTTGTGTTAGCGACTCGGACTGAGGCACCTGTCTGTTGAACGATATTTTGAATTCCGCTGCCTTTCTTACCGATCAGGCAGCCCACACAACCGACGGGAACTACCAGTTTCAGCTCCACCTTTTCATCAGGCGTCTTAGGATCTTCGAAGTCGGGAGCGAGGACGGAACCCAGACACTCAGTAGATGCGGATGGTGAGCCGTAGATAGAGCACACCCTTAGACCAGTCATAGGGAAATTAGCTCCAGTCCCGGTAAGTGTCATCCGTACATCATGCTGCTTCTGGAAATGAACTAGGTTGGCGCCTTCTTTCCCGATAATGGCTCCAGCGGCGGTATTGGATACGAGAAACTTCAGGCAAACGCTGCTCTCGTCGGTGATAGGTGCAGAAGTGGAGACCATAAAGTGTGCGGAATTCGGAATTAATCACTCAGAATACATGGAACCTTGCCACAGTGGCCTGTATTCGTGCGCAGACAGACGCTTACGACACACGGTAGCGGTTTGCATAACTATTTGCATCTGCTCTGGTGGGGTTGGGGAACTATTTTGTATTTATGCCACAAGTATCCATGAGCATATTTAAGGGCGTGCAAACGGCGCCGGCAGATGCGGTGCTGGGTCGCATAGCGGCTTATCGAGCGGATCCTGACCCCCGGAAAATCAACCTGACCGTCGGTGCTTACTATGACGATATGGGCAAGCCACACGTTTTTGACGTAGTTCGCAAGGCGGAGGCCAAGGTGGTGGGGCGGCAGTCGTCAAAGTCGTACTTACCTATCCGTGGCAACCCAAACCTCGTGAAACCCACTCAAGAACTCATGTTTGGCGCGGACCACCCCGCTCTGGAGCGGCTCGTGACTCTGCAAACGCTCTCTGGTACCGGTGCGGTGAGGGTGGCGTTGGACTTCCTCCGGTCATTTCTTGGGGACCAAGCGTGCCGTAAGCGAGGTGTCTGGACGTCGGATCCTACATGGCCGAATCACAATGGTATTGCGGTCACCGCCGGCTTTGACCTCAAGCACTATCGTTACCTAACCACTTCGATGACATTCGACTACGACGGTATGGTGAAAGACTTGGAGTCTGCGCAGCCAGGCGACATCGTAATCCTTCATGCCTGCGCACACAACCCCACTGGTGTTGACCCCACGGAATCTCAGTGGAAGGAGCTAGTGGCAGTCCTCAATCGCAAGGGTCTCATTCCCTTGGTAGATTCAGCCTACCAGGGGTTCGCGTCAGGTGACCTCGATCGTGATGCCTATTCCATACGGCTGGTGGCCTCAGAATGTCCTGATGCCATCTTTTGCCAGTCGTTCGCGAAGAACATGGGGCTTTACGGAGAGCGAATGGGTATGCTCCACGTCCTCGTCGGTGACAAAACTGCCATGTCGGCCGTGGGTAGCCAACTCGACATCATTGTGCGCCGAATGTACTCTAGTCCCCCTTGCAACCCTGCCTTCCTTACCGAGATGGTCCTGACAGACCCGGATCTTCGTGAAGCGTGGCGTACGGAGTTGTCTTCCGTGGCAGATCGCATACTGAGCATGAGAGCTACTCTGCGCCGACTTATCGAGGAGTTCGGCGCTCCAGGCTCCTGGAATCACCTCACCGACCAGATTGGCATGTTCTCGTACACTGGCCTATCTCCCGAAGAGGTGGCCTTGTTGCTGGCCGATCACAAGATCTATACAGTTGGCAGCCGAATTTCGATGGCCGGACTCAACACCGGCAACGTTGAGTATGTGGCGAGAGCAATCGCCACCGTAACTCAACAGACTCGTGTGTAACTCATTCTACAACTTCTGTCAATGTTGTTCATACGTTGCGTTTTACCGTTAACAATAACTTCAGTTGCCAATGGACGACTCGTCAGCGTTTTCTGGCTTGTTTTATCCGTTGCTCGAAAACGTCTGTGTGCCGCCTGCACCATCTTCTCACCGTACACTCGTCTGTTGGCGCGCATAATAGCTGGATAGGGAGTCTTGCTCCAGTTCTCCTCTTGACACATACTCTGAATGTTCTTGAATAGTCTGTGTGACGCGGTGATCCGATACCCACTTGGGGGCCATGGCCCGAGCGAAGTAATTCTGCAGAAGTTTGGGGACTGGGACTCTGAAGAACGGATCCACGTACATGAAAATCGTACCCTTGGAGACTTTGGGATCGTCCTGCGTCACCCGTTTGCTTGGCGCCCACCGTCAGTTGAAACAGAGCCACGAACTTCTTGAAGTGCAACCGCGTTACCCCATGCCCTGTGGGGGGCATGGTCAGCCCTGCAGCACTGGTGCAGGTGTCAGGAACAGAGGCCGCGCTCAAAACGATGGCCCTGTGCTTCGTCTGGAGCAAGTCCATGCCATGTCCTATGAGCACCGCCTGACGCGAGTCCATTGGCTTGGGGAGGTTGAGCATATACTTCAAGGTGAAAGTTGCATCGCTGAAGCTGCAGACTCTTTCGCTGGACTGTTAAAAAAAAAACCAATGCTCACCGACATAAACGGAATCCACTCTGTGTGGTGCCCCACCTCAAAGAGCAAACACACCAGCTTCAGCATATCAGCTTGAATTTTTCCTGTGATCGTGGCGAGTGCGCTGTTATCAGAATTGACTTTCCACTTGAGCACGAAGTCGTCGCCGTCGAAAGTGGACCAGTCACGTCCGCTAGACGGGTCGTAGCCTGTTAGGCCGAGGGCGTAATACACATGCTCCTGAGACGACCTGGAGAAGTGCAAACTAGGCGTGTTCACCACGAGGCCTAGGAGTTCGAACAATTGGGTAAGCTGTGCCCGCTTGTCGGGAGTTAGAGGAACGTGAAGTTTGTCGTGCAGAAGGAGCTTCCAGGTTGCGGAGCTTGAGAGTTGCGATTTTGGTAGGTTAGGGTCCAGCTTGGACAGGTCTCCGAATACACCCCCTCTGAATGGCACTGGTTTCTGCAACGGACCTTGAGACGGGTGGACGCTCTGCAGAATAACTACAGGGACATCCAGCAGCTTGCACCGGAATGAGGAATAGGCCTTTCGACCATTAACGTCGTTGTCCTCCATCGAAAGCAGCCGATCAAACTCAGCTGAATTCACGCGGGGATTTATGGACAAAGGGCTATCCGGCAGTAAACCCAACGGCTCCACCAAGAAACCCACTCCCGACCCCTTCAGCTTTGCGGTGCAGTGTTTGCTTCGTGACAGCGGAGCCGGCCACCCCACAGACATCGAAGGCGCCTTGTCATTGGGGACGCCGAGTACATGCACCTCCATGCCGAGGTCGTTCCTTAGCAGCTCCACGAAAGAGGCGATGCACCTCTTGAGCTGTAGCATCGATTCTGAGAACTCCACGATCTGATCTAGCTGGGCGAATTTCAAGGAATCTCCATAGAGGCGTTTCAAATTCGCCAGACGTTTGTCAAAACCTCGAAAGATGGCCTTCTCCGGCCTGTCCGACCTATCCGACTGCACAGGGATGGAGGCACCTAACGCCTGTGACTTTGCGACGCAGAAGCCGCCGCTGATGTCCTCCATAGATGTCGAACGAACGAATTCGTAATCACGGGTGATAGATCCGACGCGCTTCCCCAGCAAGGCCTTCGTTGGCAGAATTCCGAAACTCCCCAAGCTAGCTGAGCCTACGCTCTGCCAGAGCCCCTCAGGTTCTATCCGCGTCTTCTCCTCCACAATGGGAAATTCGTTCCTGTCATGCATGCAAGGGTCACACAGGAACATTAACTCTTGTATTTATCCTTTGCTGCCTGTTTTCGGAGTCGGCGTGTGTTGAACTTGTGTGCGGCTCCCTGTGTCTTGAGGGCAGTCAGTGCAGGCGTCTGCAGGGCCACGTCATGACATAGACGGTGGTTGTGGGTGAGCCACGGCTCGTGTAGTAGATTGAGACATGCTGCGAGCGCTTCTTCAGTGCGTACCGTCCTCGACGCCTGCAAGGGCACCACATTAAGGAAGTAGTCAAAGAGCTTCCGTGGCTGTTGGCTGCTGACATCTGACACGCGAGAGAGGCGACTGTCTTTTAGGATGGGTTCTATGCCGTGCTGGTTTCCAAATACGAGTAGGACGTGGCGGCTGCCCTCGAAAATGGTGGTCTTGTCCAGGGGTAGAGATATGGACCTGCACTGGATCTTGCAAAACTGACACGGATCCTGAGAAGGAGTTACGTCTTGGGTGCCCATCAAAGCCGATTCCACAGTCTTCTCGATTGACTTCAAGTCATCTCCTCTTTCACTGGTACCAACGAACAAATCGTAAGATCCATCGCTGTTAAAGGGACAATACATCATCGCCTCCCGCAGGCCAGGCGCAGCTCTGACTTGATATCCCCAGTGCACCCCCAGGGTCTCCACAGGCTCCCGGGGAGAAACCAACTTCATTTCCGAGGGTGGGGACGTACTCAGAGTGACCCGAGACCAGACGGGAACCGCCTCCTCAATCCACACCTTATCCTTGAGGCCGATGTCAACTAAGCTCCCGCCGTGGCCTGGCAGAGGCACAATTCCTGCTTTCGTTTCCACAACCGCTTTACCCGGGCCGGTGACCACGCCCTCCCTGTAGGGCAGAATCTCATCGCGCTTCATGTGATGAGGGCTATCGACAGGATTCACAACTCCGACAGATTTAAGCAGTTTGCTCATCTTAACCACCGACTTCTTTAGGTAGGGGGGGACCTCAGCGTACTGAAGACATGCCACGAAAAACCTTAAGGCGCGAGATGCGCAGGGAGGCGGATCGCAGAGCAGCTTGCGCTTCAGACCGAAGGTCTCCACGTGTGCCGCTGCCCACGCAGCCTGCATCTCTGCAAGCGTCATGCGCTTGGATGCCGTTCCGAGATCCATGTTGCTGCCATCAGCTGCAGGCAACTCATCGTCTGTGTCGTAGTCGCGTACGACCTCCTCGTCAGAGTCCACAGCAGGTGCTTGAGACGTCTGCGCAGCCACAGTGCTAAAGCCCTTACCGGAGTCCCGATTGGCGCCAGTGAGCTTCAGAAGTTTCATCGAATCCTCGTACACGATGACCTCATCAACGCCATAGACCGTCAAAGATCTAGCGATCTCACCAACCACATAGGCTTGCAGTTCAGGCGTCTGGATGTTTTCAATGATGGAAGCGGGCAAGGCAACCGACATCGTCGCTTTACGGGGAACTCCCTGGAAGGGAATTTTGGCACTCCAGTCTTCCGTTGCCTGGATTCGTCGTTTTTTGGGATCCTTTGGGGGGGATGAGGCAGACCGTTTGGACTTCGCCGATTTTACGTAAGGGGATTTTGCGTTCTCCTTTTCCTCCTTCTTGAATGATGAGGAGAGTCTGCCAATCAGATCTCCAAGTTGAGCTGACATCGCCTCTGAATGTCGTATTTATAGCATGCGCCCAAGACGGAGCCGACCTCAAAAGTCACAGGGCTCAGGTGGGCCAAAATCGGATACTGATCTCCTCGGGATGCATGTCTCCTTCCCGGCATCTGGCGACGTGTCCGTCACGTACAGCAATAAAACGTCCAACTCAAATCTAGATTGTCATGTGATTGAGTTCGATTCCGCGGCAGGCTACGGAGACGAGATAGGGGAGCTCCTGCAGGAGTGGTTGGTGCCAACGAACATACGCTGTACCAAACGCGGTTCGGGGCTCAAGTGGCAGGTGACCACCTATAGCGCCCCCAGCGCCCTGGAGGCCCTCTACAAATCTGACACGTTCCACTCAGCCGCTAGGGAGCATCTGGATATCCGAAGATTCGCAGTGCAATCACATCACCGGCCGTCGGTCAGCTCGTTTGAGGTTCAGGAGCTGAAGTTTGCGTGTAAGCTGCAGAACGAAATAAAGGCGAAGTTCGAGGTCTTCGGTGGACTTGAATCCAAGCAGTGTGATCCGTGGCCTATATGCAAGCACCTCCCGTCATCATCTTCTCGCCCCCAGAACATCGTTCTACTCTGTGATGGGGGAGCGAAATGGGCTGACGCCAATCCACACTACCGTCTGGATTTTTGTCTGCATGGGACAGCCTATCGTATGGAAATCCCTGTTAGACATCTGAAGCCAACACGAAGCGAGCTCTTCGCCATACATGAGAATGGCGGCACGTCCTACCAATTCGTTCTTCCTATACGATTCGCCCCTTTGGTATATCGGTTTGACGGGGACACCTACTACAGATGTTACCTTTCCAGTAGGTACCTTATGGACGCGAAGGGACGACGACATGTGGAGGACAACGTTCCACCCGAGACAGATCTCTTTTTGTTGCCCAAGGAGCTGGAGCCGCTGGGGCGGGCGGCGCACATACTGGTGACGCTGGCTGGGAACCAAGCCCCACTTAGCTCCAACCCCAGGCGTCTGCACCTCATACAGTCGTGCGCCCTGGTGCCCGTATTCGGCATCCGTGTTCCGTGCCCCAGAATCAAGACGGTGTCGTTTCTGAAGCCCCGAAACCCTGAGCGGCTGTCACGTTTCCTGGCGGAGCTCCAACGATGCAAGGGTTATATCGTCTGGGGTTACGTAATGAGTCTCCTGACAAATCGCATCCTTCCTGAGCGTGTCCTTACGTTTGAGCCGGCGTACATCAAGAAACTCAACGACTCACGTCGAAGGATGCAGCGCGCCAGCAAATTCGCCCGTCTGTTGTTGTCTGTCGATCAACCGGCGGACATCCTGATAGACGCGTTAGCGCAGGTGAAGCTGAGGGGCCTCAAGTCGTACATTTTTGACCCCGCCCGCCTTCTAGAGAAGCTCCTACAATATCCAAGACCTGACATGTCTCAGCAAGCGAGGCAAGAAGCAGCTGGCGTCAAAACCACCATTGAGCTGTTCCGAATCCAAGTCGGACCGATGTCGTGTCGGCTCGAGGGACCGGATCGCGAAACATCTAACCGCGTTCTGCGAAGGTTTTTCGAACATAGGGAAAACTTTTGTAGGGTTACCTTCGTGGAGGAGGACACTTCTGGCATCCACCTCAACAGGAGGTCCGCGCAAAGACTGCCTGCGTGGATGAACTCGCTGCTGAGGGATGGCGTTTGCATGGGAGGAAAGCACTTTCAGTTTTACTCGTTCTCGAACTCCCAGTTAAGGAGTGCCTCAGCGTGGTTTGTGAATACTCGAGCCCCAAAGATTGTCATGCGGGAGCTGCGGTCGTTCCTTGGCGAGTTTGACAACATTAGCTCGGTGATCAAGCTGGCCAAAAGACAGGGGCAATGCTTCTCCAGTACGGTGGACGCGTTCGCACTGCGCTCAGGCCAGATCGACAACATCCCCGATTTCGTTTGTACTCACCAGCGGCGAGACACTGACAACGCCCTGGTGCAGTACAAGTTCAACTTCACTGATGGATGCGGTCTCATCTCTCCAGAAAAGATGCAGGAGATCACCTACATGCTGGGTTTAGATGTCGTCCCTAGTGCCGTACAGGTTAGGTTCCAGGGTTGCAAAGGGATATTGGCGCTGAACCACGAGTATTTCAAGTTCCGACCTCGTGCCTTCGTGGCCTTCCGCGACAGCCAGGACAAATTTACATCCAACACTGTGGACCATCTCGAAATCTGCGGCTACTCTAGGGTTCTGCCTTTCGCACTGAATAGACAGATCATCACGCTGCTTGATACACTCGGCGTCCCCCATCAGGTCTTTATGCGTCTCCAACGGGACACGCTGCGCTGTGCGGAAACGGCATTCAACTCGCGTGCGCGAGCGTATGAGTTCTTTACAGGTGTTTCGGATATTGTCTTGCCGTCCCAAACGTCGTTTGTCAAGAAGAACTTCCTTCCTCACGGATTTCATCCTCTGTCGGAGCCCTTCATCCGAGACGTAAGATTGCTTGGGTACGATAACTCAGTTGATAGTGGCCATGATAGTCACTATATACAGAAGACTGATATTCAAAACGAACGTCCCGGTTCCTCTGTCTGCTTTGCTCTTTGGAGTCGTAGATGATATGGGTTTGCTGCAGTACGACAACGGAGGCTTCCCAGAGATTTTCGTGGCACTACGAACCACGATGAGGACGAATGGCCTCCCGGTGGTGCAACCCAGCGTCATTGCCACCGACGACATTGTCTATGACATGGGCAGTCTCATCATCCGCGATGTGGAGGAGGGTCCAGAGCCTTGCACCGCCCCAAAGCCTGATGAGTTCGCCATTCTCGAAGGCTACTGTCTCGTTTCCCGTTCACCTTGCTACTTTCCAGGAGACGTACTGGTATGCAAGGCCGTGAATAGGACTATGTCTCACAACTACCGAGACGTCGTAGTCTTCCCCAAATGCAAAGCCGTACTACCTGAGGAGCTCAATCGGTCCGAACCCAATTTATTCACAGCCGAACATGCGGACCTACCTCAGCTTAACACCAAAATTCATCCTACATGCCACTTTCGGTTTCGAGATCTGCCAAATATGATGAGTGGAGGGGATCTTGACGGCGACACCTTCTGCGTCATTTGGGATCCTAAGATCGTCGAGCCAGTTTTGAAGGTCTACCTCGACGCCAAGAAGAGCGAGTCACCTGTGCCCTTTGCCTTACGCCCTTCAGAGTGCTTCATCGAGCACAGCGTCGTCGGCCGACCAAGTGTTGACGTTGTAGGGCGAGCTGACGCCGTGGAGCGGATGCGCCGCGCATTTATCCAATACCACACTAATTACAGTTTGGGGCGGCTCAGCAACCGTTGGTTGGCGTTTGTCCACCAGCCTGACGTCTACGCCACCCACAAGGCCGCCCATCCCGAAGCTTTGGAGGCTGGTGCAGTGTTGGCAAAGGTCGTGGATGGAGAGCCTGCCGGAGACTTCGACATCGACGTGACGAAGTATCCACACTTCATGATCAACGCAAAGTGCGACAAATTCCACAGCGATTCCGTCCTGGGTAAGCTGTTCGACGAGTCCTACGGCCAGTTCACTCGATGGAGGGAGTGCACGGCATCTGCACGCCTAGCGAGACTGGTGGACTCAGACGACGGGCTTCTCGAACTGAGGACCGCGTTGGAGGCGGCGCTCACCCCAATCCGCCTCACTGTTGCGCCGTGTCCCAATCTGAGCTCTGTGCCCGACGCTAAGTCCGACCTGGAGGCACACCAACTCACGCAACAGCTGAACGACTCCAAGATGCATATGGGTCACCAGATCGCCACCCTGACCGCGAGGTTCTACGTGCCTAAGAAGTTGCGGCAACGTCAGTATGGCTTCAGCCGTCTCGTGCTAGAAGCCAACAACGTGGCTATTATTCGGGAACCAGTCGCAGATGAGGACTTCAAGTCGCTAGATACCTTCGAGGAAGCTTTCGGTCTGCTGGCAAAAGCCAGCGTCACTGTCAACTTCCTCCATCAGTCTCACATCTCCATGCTGAAGCTTGCGTTGAAGTCACATGAACCGCCAACCTGGGTGTTGTCAGTTGGTGAGTTCGGCTTGGCGACGCCGGCGGTTGTCATGGGGAGCTATCATCAATTGGACTTCTTTGTCTCCACGGTCGACCCTTTGAATCCGATACCAGCCCGGATGATGGTTGCCAACGTTACCATCATTCCTCCCCCAGGATCTCAATGCCCTCATGGAGAGGTCCGGTCAGCTTTGATTCGTGATGGCATAGAGAGAGGCTTGCAAAAAGCCCTCGTCACGGCTGCAGAGCAATACGACGATACTTACTGCAAATGGTTGTACCTTCACCCACGGGTGGAGTTGGTAGAGCTAAGCGGGGGAGATCGAGGTGTTGTCATGTTCGATCTACTCTGGGTGGAGCTGGCCGACAATCACGAAATCTTTATCGATTTCGGTGACTTACAAGGGTGGAAAATCCTCCTGTCCGAATTTAGAATTACCCTTCCTCCTCGAAAGCTCCAACATCGGACTACCGAGGAGGAGCTGCCCGCGCAACTGGCGCTGATCGTCAATGATGAGTTCTGCAGAGCAGATGTGCTACCGTTGTCGCAATCGCACGTCATTTTTCCCATAAGCAAATCCCACTGGAGTCGTTTAACCTGTAAGGTCCCGCTGACATTGGTGAGCGAAGAAGTGTTGAACGACATATCCGTCGTGAAGGTTCGAGTTAACATTCCCACACATGAAGCCTTCGTCGGGGAGAACGGTGCTTGGTGCTTCCCCTGGCACAGCCAACGCATACGCAGACTCGGGCTGCCGGACTGTTGCGGCGTGGAGTTGACGGGGCGAGTAGGCGCGGAGGCGGTGGTAGTTGATCGCAGTCTGCTGGCGGTGGGGTTGGAGACGCACCTGGAATACGCAGTTCTTACGACTCACAAGTACAAAGTGGATATGGAAACGGCGGTCCGTCAGTTCATGCTTTCTGAGGAGACTGAAATCATTACAGGCAATGTTCTTGTCGGCAGCTCTTCTACGGGAAACACCAACGAAGAACGCAGGCTGCCTGATAAGCTGCAGCAAGTTTGGGTCTCCATCGTCGAGAAGTACACATCGCAGACATTCACCGAGAAGACGCGAACCCTCACCACGGCAGACAGGCTGAGACAGGCGTCGGCTTACTACTTGACAGGCGCCCTCGGCCTCCACATATTCGACACCTCGGAGCGGAAGCTGTGTTTCATGGCGGAGGTGGAGGTTAAGAGCTTCCCATGGGTATTCTGTGGGCAAGAATTGCTGCACCTGAAACAACAGGGAACCTCGATGCTCCAGACTATTGCACGAAAATGGCGGCCGGGAGAGGACCCTTTCTACTCCCCTACTGAATCCGACGACCCGTCCGACTCAGATACGGAGTCGGAGGGCGCGCCGCTACAGGAGGTACTGGCTTTAAGGGAAGCGTTAGGATGGCACGACATCCCAGAAATGATTGACATGTATCCATGAGTCAGAGAGGAAACCATAGGCATCCTGCTTCGAACCTGTCACCAACTGGGGAAACCATGCTATCCCCACCCGCTCCTCGAAAGAAGCGACAAGGGGGTGTTCTGTCTGGGGTAGTCGCTCACGCGCCGGTGCCAATTTAGGAGGTGCTGTGTACGGAGTGGTCCGATTCAACGGAGCCCGCTTCCTCCGGGTTCTGTGCGTCTTAGGGCCTCCCTTACGGTCTACTTCTTTCTGGACCTGAACTCTAAAGAGAAACGCATTAACACGCGCTTCTTCTTCTTCGGAATAGTACTTTGGGTTGAAGTATTTGGTATGGCGTTTTCCGAATTCATCGGTCCACTGGGCCGCCCAGACTCCCCGACAGTTCTTGTACACGCCTTTGACGTTATCAAGACGGACCAGGCCAAGATCCGGGTGGTCTATCTCGCAGGTACTGCCGACGGCCACCATCTATTAGTCACTTTTCTCAGATTTCGGCAATATTTTCGATTTTACATGTTCGATGGTTGGTCCTCGGACATGAGCTCCAGCGAGGAGGTCATTCCCAACAAAAGGAAGCGGCTGGGTCAAGAGACCGCCTGGCTGGGCGTTTTTGGACAGGAGGATGCTCCACAATCCCAATCAAGGGGAATGGCAGGGTGTGTGGAATTCGAAGGGGGAGGGTCCATGGAAGAGCCCGAATCGCTGGACAGTGTTGCCATAGATTTGTGTCAGGCCGATATGAGCAGCAGTGATGAGATCCAATCTACGCGGAGTCCTGTTGTACCGAATTCAGAAAGGGATAGGGTCGACGTACCCAAGTCATCGACCCCCCTGCCTCAATCACAGCACCGGATGCGTCAACAGTATGGTAAGGGCTTTGGCCTGCTGCAAAAGTTGGGGTACTCTGGAGGGGGGCTTGGGCCTGCTGGTGATGGCCGCCTTGAGCCCGTCAAGGTGCAACCGCGTCGAAAACAGTTAGGACTACAGGAGGGTGAAGCGAGCGAGACAAGCTCTGTGGTTCCTGGTAAGAAGAAACGGGTCCACTTTCAACCGGATTGGGAGGCTCAGAAACGGCATTTACTTCAGGATGTCGAATCCAGTGAGGACGAGGCAGAGGAGGTCGCAATGGGGATCGACGTCCATGACGACTATCAGTCCTTCGGCAAGCCAGACCCCAGCGCCACTGAAGCTGCTGAGCGTCGACGAGCTCAGAAGGTCTGGGATTTCGAGAACGCTCAGGTGGCTATGAGTGAAGAGGTGGAATGGCTCCGTAAAACTCTACGAACAGCCAAACTCCTCAGGGACGCAATCAATCACATCGCGACCCAAGTGACCCACATCGAGATTGAAACCGTGGCAGACCTCTACGCAGCAGTCAGCCCGATGATCCAACACGGAGCATGGCGCACGACGGACGCCTTCCAGGTGGCGGACGCTCTTTTGGGCCACGTGCTACAACAGTCGAAGCTCATCGACGACATTGCCGGCAACATATCCGCTCTCCGCTCGTGGAAGCACTATGTGTGCCAGTCTGACGAGGAGGTTCTGCATTTTCAGCGTCGAATTAGGGAGCTTGTGTTTCCCCAGGTTGTCGACTTCTTTGAGGACTGGATACCGGATGACGATCGCGGTTCGCTGCTCTGTCGAGCGCTGCCTCAAATCACTGACGATGACTTGCTGTTCCTGCGAGCACGGTACATCCTGCCAAAGCTGAAAACGCATCTAAGGACGGTACGCATATCACCGTCCAACCAAGAAATAGCCCCTATTGTCGACGTCCTGCAATGGGTGGATGTCGTGCCCGACAGTGTTCTCGGTATGGTCCTCTGTGACCATCTGCTACCTGCGTGGCTTGAAACGTTGAAGCACTGGAGCCGCTCGGATACCGCTGACCTGAGCGAGGTGCTACAGTGGTATCGTGGTTGGCGTGGCTTACTTCCTCCGAGTTTCATGGGCGACAGCAGTATGCGATGCTTTTTTCTGGAGGGATGTCGAACGTTGCACTCGTTGGCGTCGTAATAGTTGAATTCATGGCCACCATTGCCACTGTCGACTTTGGCAGTGAATCGGACGAGGACTACGAGCTCTCTAGCCACAGTGACACCAGCGAAGATGAGATCGCTTCAGAACAGCCTCGGAAAAAACGCAAGAAGGATTTTAATGCTGACGGAGTCCTAGCCCGGATGAAACTCAGCTTCCAGAAGAGTGTGGAGAGGCCTCCAGTCCGATCACAAGACGAATTACGCCGCTGGCAAGTGAAGAGTCCTCCCGAAACCCGACTCAACGCAACTAGAGATAGCTTGGACAAGTACCTGACTCTGAGCTGCAGCAAACCCCAAAAATCCCTGGTGGATGAGCCGTCCTTTGAATTGTCATGCTTCAAAGCGAGCGTCAGGCAGGACTCTGTGCTTTGCACTCGCCCCGCTCCTTGTGGATCTATTCATAGCGACAAGGTTCGCATACGTCGCAAGGTAAAGTATGCCGGTCAAGTGACCGAGATCGAAGAAGTCGTGGACAGATCATCCGTAGCGTACAGGAACTACGCGAATGCCAACCAACGTCGGGAAGACCTCGGTGACATGGCGGCGATTATGGAGGCCGTCGAAACAACCAAGAGTATCAACACTGTCGAGAAGTCACAAGCCGACTGGGAGGCGTTCAAAGCTGCAAATCCTCAGATGGTGGAAAGCATGGAAAAAGCCCGCAAAGGTGGTTTCGTGGAACAGCAGGCATTTTTAAACCGAAACGCGTCAGCAGAACAAGTTCAGTTCGTTCGTGCCCGAAAAGAATTCGAGCGCCAGAAACAGCGCGAAGAATAATGATGTGAGTGTGTCGGAGTCAGGATTGCATTGAAGATGGCACCGCCAAAAACTAATCATCGTCGTCTTCGGATTCCACCTCTCCCACATCGAACTCCTCATCATCCTCGTCGATGGGCTCGGAAGACTCGTAGTCCTCTTCATAGTCCTCTTCGGTGGCCACCTCCTCCGTTGGGAGGGCGTCATCTGCGGGGGGTGGGGTGATCGAATCGGGCTTCTCGGTTGTCCCTTCGAGTTCAGGCTGTTCATCTTCCGTCGGGTCTACTTTGGTTTTCTTTGTAGGAGGCTCTTCAAGCTCTTCCACCAACGGTCTTTTGTTGCTCTCGATGTCGGTCATGACTTTAATCCCAAATATTTGAAACTGTCACAACCAACACACAATCTACAACGTACTAGACACCCATAGGAGGGCGTGACGTCCATCGCACTACAGGTGCGACGCAATTTATTTTCCGTAAAGTACTAAACTCGTATGAATCGAGTGATCCTACCACTGCAACTCTTAGTGCTTCACTTCAGACAGAGCGAAATCGAGTAGAATGTGGGGCTTGAAAATGAACAGAATATATAGTGATTTGTTGCACCCTGGATAAGTATGTTTCTCCGGTCATAGGCGCCTCATGTTTTTACAGATACGTATGCTCACAGACTTTGGGAAGAATTACGACGAGAAGAACTCTGCTCTGCCTCCCGCCCTGTTCACCCAGCCTAATAGCCCCACCACCAGCACGAGCTCCGCCAGCTTGCTGGAAGGTGACACGAGGGCACCAACGAGTAATTCGCTGCGGCAGGCATTTACATATGGCGATTCTTTCTCCCCCCAGAGTAGTCCACCAAGTTCACCAGGGTATTCAAGAGGGGGATCAGGCAGCCATTTGCCTGATCCGCCTCATGAGTACAGTTATCACTTCGACGCGAAACTAATCGTCACCGAGGAATTTCCCGATGATGACTCTTCAAGTAAACGCAAGTGGCGCCGAGCGATTTATAGGTGCACCTACCCTTGTGTCTCCTGGAACGCCCGGGCACACAGCTGGCTCGTCTACTACGAGGATGCCGAAGGACGCAAGTCGAAGACGTTCAACCCGAAAAAACTCGGGCGCTTCTACAACCTTCAACCCGAGATCCGAGAGTTTCTCATGCGATTGGATCCCATAGAAGCTTCCATGCACCAAGCTTGCGTTTTTGCAGCACAGGTGCGATGGCAAAGCAAGATCAGGAAACATATGGCGGCAGTTCAGCAAGTAGGGGTCATGACGCCACTAAACGTTGGGTACAGTCCAAGTAACAGCGTCTTGGCTCCGCTCCACGACTGTCACACGTCTGCACAGCTGCCCTCACCGAAGGTGCAGAAAGTCGATGACGTCAAGCCGTTGATGGCTCAATATGGGTTGGGCTTTGATAATCTCGAGTACACTCCGTTGGTTAAGCCGGATGAAGCGTTTAGCAAAGAAGCAGACGTATGGGACCTATTAGTTGTTGGAAGTGAGGTCTTCGGGGCGCTTTTGACGCAGCTCCCGTTGAGACAGCACCACCGGAATCGATGATACATATTGGACTGCCCTATGGAGCTACAGGAGGTTTTATGAACGACACCACCAAGTACTCAGGGGATACGACAAATTTTGACCCGCTTTTCGCACCTGCAGATGAAGCACAGACTGACAAGGACACGAGACAATTCGAGCCCGTTTTTCCAGAAGACAAATGAACGACAGTGCTTGCACGCGAAATTGGGAGGAGGCGCGATTCATAACGAGAAATGGCAATTGTTAACTGTTGGGTGTTTTAGGCATCGGAATTCGACAATATTTATGAACCCTGGTCTTCTGCTTGAAAGATTGGACGCTGCTGAGAAGGCAGATGTTTTTGCGGAGATATCGCGAGCGCTCACAGGCGTCCCGTTAACTAAGCGACAGCAGGTGACTGCCGAAATTCGCGCAACAACGGAGGAACAGGTTGACAAGCTGAGTCTTGAGGCGATGGAGCAGTTTGCACGCCAGGCGCTGAAGCAGCTCGGGTAAGTGTATAGGCATCACAGTTTGTCTCATATTCGCTCATCAGTTTTTGAAGGATGTCAGGCAATAAACGAAGACGGGTAGCGTCAAGCCAAGAATAGACTGGCGCAAGCGAAGCAGGTGCAATTAGGCTGGTGACCAATCTTCACATTTTCACAAATGATGGCATGCCCCGCTTCACGGGAAACCGATGATCAGGGGTTCTCGTTCCGACAGTGCTTCTGGTAGGGGCAGGTCTCGGAGCCTCAACAGGCCGTAGTGAAGATTGAGCGAGGCTCCGGTGAATTTCTTGAGGCCTGGGCAGCTCTTGAGATCTGGACATCTCTTGAGACCTGGCCATCTCTTGAGACTTGGCTCCTGACCGCAACTCTTGAGACTTCGTAGGTTGAAGGGAATGTTGCGTTACTGGTGTAGAATAGAGTGGAGACCCCAGAACGTTTCTCTTCTCACGAGGCTTTTGAAACGAGGATGGTTGAGTGAATGGACCTTTCTGTGTGCCTGAAGGCTTGGCAGTGGTGGTGATCGCTGTCTCCTTGGGCCTCTCCTTCTTCTGGGGTCGTAGGTGAAGACCATATAGCGTCTGTTCGGTGACTGGTACATGCGTTCCTCGAAACCACTCATGCTTCAGCGATTGCCAAGGCGTATGACGAACATTCATATCCGGATGCAGCATCATGCTTATCAAATGTGTGGCCTGAGGAGACAGATCTCGCCCGTGCTTCAGTCGTATGAGCTCCGCCAACCGCCCATCACGAATATACGGCCAGTGTGGATCGTTGTCCACGGCTCGATCAAAGGGTTGGTGCTTCGTCAACACGTAAAATAACATCCATCCCAGGCAGAACGTGTCGACCTTTACAGGATTGTACTGCTGTTTACGATAAACTTCAGGCGGGCGGAAACTCTTACCGAAGAGCTTCTCTGCATACAGGCCCTGCACCCGGTTACCGTCTGGATCGAATTCGATTCGAACCGCTTGTCCTGGGTCCGTGATCATTGGGTGGACGGTTCCGTCACGTGGATTCTTAAACATGAGTACGTTTTCCATGCTGTGGTCTCGGAACGCTAACCGTCGTCGATGCAGGAAATACGCGCCGCCGAGAACTTGCTCAAACAACCATCGTCCTTCCCTCTCGGAGAAGGGTCCAGGACGCTTCTTCAGCACCTCAAATAAGTCCTGATACTCCGCGTATGGCATCACTATGTAGATGCAATCCATATCGGACCAGGAGTCCGACAGAGTCAACACGTTTGGGTGCCCAGCCATATCTTTGTGATACTTCAGCTCAGCATGAATGTCTTCTTGTAGCTGTCCCTTTTGTTTGCGTTCTAGGGCCTTCAGCATGATTTTGACGGCTACTACACGTCGTTTAACGCCATTGTAGTCCATCTCTGCGGCCTGGAAGACCCCACCGTAGATTGCCGATTGCAGAACTGACTCTATCTTATAAATATGTTTCTCCGATGCCATCGTCGCCCCGATCTGCGACTTGGGGTCGCGATGAATCTTTGTCGGATCCAGAGTTCGTTTTACGAGTGTGCTGGAACGGGTGGTGTACTTGGTGTCGTCTTCACGTCGGTACTTGGTCTCCCTGAGGGACCTGCGTTGACGGTCAATCTGGTTTCTTACCTCGTTGCAGGGAGGGTTGTGCGGGTCACCACAGGCCTCTGCAACACCCGGCTCGGGGACTGCAGAGGGCGATGGGATATCGTGTCTTGGGTCGCCATCGCCTAAAAAGCACAATTATGACTCAGAATCAGCAACGCTGACAGTGTAGAGGTGGGGAAAAGGCTGTGTTTACCAGAGATGTTACCTACGCGCAGAGTCATCGCAAAGAGGGTAGAGGGATGCATTGACGTTATCGACATCGAAGAGACCTTGCCCGTGACACAGGCTGACGGAACGTCAGTCATTGAGGTCCGATTGATTCGACAACGAGTTACACGCCCTTGTAAGAGATCGAATGCGTTTCAGCTTCTTAAGGCTCGAGTGGAATCTGAGCTTCAGCAGCTCTCAGACGACGAAGAGTCCATAATCAACGTTAAGGTTGCTGCACCTCTGGTCCAACTGAAAGGAGCGCTCAAACAGACGGGAAGACCCTCCAAGTCCCAGGCTTTTGAATCTGAACTGGTCAGCTGCGTGGTGTGCTTTTCGCCGCATGACAAGCCCGCAACATTGTTCAGTAAGGCTCACAAGAGGAGCAACCCCAACGCCTACCAGCCAGCTGGGAGATCCATTGCTGAAGAACGGGCTGCGGCTAAGAATGCTCGCGTATTGAAGCGACAACAACAAGCCTCTCCAGTCATCCACTGTGAGCCAGAACAACCACTACAGCCCCCTACTCAAGCGTGGACGGAACCACCCACCCACCCTACCATTAGATCCCCGGCTTCCCCTTCTATTAGGTCCCCGACTTCCCCTACTATTAGGTCCCTAGCTTCCCCTACTATTAGGTCCCCCGTCAGCAGGCCTCTGGAGCCTGTAGGGCTGCAAAGCCCTCATACAGTGTCGCCTAGGTGCAGGCGCTACTCCTGGCATGACAATGGAAGCCCTTACGCGACTGAAGGTCGCCGTTTTTCGTGGGCAAACGGACACAGCCCGGTACAGGCTACACGGAACCCCGATGGCGGCACAGCCATGCACCCCGAGCGGGTGAACCGCCGCTCGTCTTGGAGCGATGCGCATAATCAGGCCCGGCTTGTTAGCGTTGCGGTTCCTGGCGAAGCATCGCGGAGACTATTTATGGGATGAAAAACTACATTATGGTTGCTGTGCAGCCGCTGCTAAGTGTGATCGTGACCGAGTCTTCACCCAGCGCCCCTTGAAAGTAGGCTGCGGCGTCTTCGCTCATCCTCTGTAGACTCCACAATGAACCTCGCTTCTCACTGGGAGGCCACAGCCAAATCGCTGCGAGCGTAGGTTAGGGGGGCCTGGGGCACTCAGTCACCGACGCCTCTTGCATGCCTGCTGGTACATTCAGGAATCTCTGTTCAGGGGCCGGCCTGCGGTTCCACGTGCCCTGATGTATGAGAAGGGGCTCGTTCGGACGACCCCGTCCGTCTTCCCTGCCAACAGCGTGAAGAACCGCAGATACAACCTGCTTACCTTCGTGCCTGGAGTCCTCTTTGAGCAGTTCCGCATGTTCCAGAACTCCTTTTACCTCTGTGTGTGCCTATCGCAGCTTGTGCCGGCACTGCAGGTGGGTCCGTTGTTCGCATCGCTGGCTCCGTTAGTGTTCGTGATCTCAGTGACACTACTGCGTGAAGCCCACGACGAGCTTGGACGGTGGCGACGCGACCGCCAAGCCAACTACCAGAGGATACAGCTCATAGACCTGCGAGCCTCCCTACAACAGGGGAGCCTGGTAACTCGGACTTCCACCGCGGCAGCCCTCTGCGTCGGGGATTTACTGGTGCTGAGGGGAGGCGAGCAGGTGCCAGTGGATGGGGTCCTTTTGAAGACAGAGATAGATAAAAGTGCTTCGTGAGGCTTCTTGGGCTCCGATATGCAGTGCCGAGGGGAGGTGCTTTGTGAAGACCGACCAGTTGGATGGCGAGACCGACTGGAAGCTCAAGACACCTATTAGGGTGGTGCAGCAGTTACCAGTGGATGTGCTGCTCGCCTCCAGACTTATCGTAGAGACCAGCTCCCCCGAATCGAATTTCCGCCGTCTCGAGGCGCGATTCGGTCTCACATCTGAGGTTATCCAGCATTCTGAGGGCGTGGTGTTGGACAACATCCTGTGGGCAGGCTCTACGATCGCTGGAGGGGCTCCGGTGCTGCTTTGGACGCTGTATACGGGGCGAGAGCGGCGGCAGCAGTTGAATCCAGCTCCGCAATCTGCCAAAGTCGGCTCTTTTGAATGCCAGCTGAACCGAATATCCAAGCGCCTGTTTCTCCTCCTCTTCGTCCTGGCCCTCATTCTCACGTTCGGCCGTGGAATTACTAGCCAGGCGCATGTCCGCTTCGCCAGATTTCTCCTTCTGTTGTCGTCCATCATTCCTCTGTCCCTGCGTGTCAACCTGGATTTTGCCAAAATGCTGTACACAGCGCAGATTCAGAACGACAAGAAGATCCCCAATACCATCGTTCGCTCATCAAATATATGCGAAGAACTCGGAAGCATCTCATATCTCCTGACGGACAAGACGGGCACTCTGACGAAAAACGAAATGACATTCAAGCGCCTCTATACCGGCCGTGGCGTCGTTGACTACCCTCGCTGTGCGGATTCCCTGCAAAAATTACGCCAGCTGGTTCGAACGGCGTTTGATGAATGTGGAGTTGGTTTCCACGTGGTTACCGGGCCGAATGAGGCGCTCTACTACTTACGGCGGTTCATGCTGGCTCTTTGCGTTTGTCATGTCGTAATGCCAGCTGAAGAAGAGTCAGGGAGGCAGCTCCAGGGCTCGTCGCCTGATGAGCTTGCCCTTGTGGCTTTCGCTGAGATGGGAGGTTTACGTCTGGTCCACCGCTCCGACTCGCAGGTTGTGATATCCGTACCTGTTAACGGCCACTGCATCCCTGTGGAGTTTCGCGTACTGGTCTGTCTGCCCTTCTCTTCCTCTAAGAAGAGAATGGGAGTGGTGGTTCAGTTCGGACCTGACCAGAAGGTGGTTTTGCTGATGAAGGGCGCCGACTGCACCATGGTTCCTCGGTTGAAAAGTCGAGGGAGCCACTGGATATCGGAGGAAGTTGACTCTCTGGCTCGGGAGGGTCTTCGTACGTTGGTGTTTGCTGTTCGGGAGTTTTCGAAGAGCGAGTGGGAAATTGCAGAGAAAGCCTACCAGAAGTCGCTGCTCAGCCTTGGAGACCGCTCAGCCAAAGTAGAGGCTGCTGCTGATCACTACATCGAGTCCAAACTGGATTTGGTGGGCGTCACTGGCGTGGAAGATGTGCTTCAAGCCAACGTGCAAGGCGTGATTGAGTCGCTGCAACAAGCAGGGATTCGGATCTGCATGCTCACGGGCGACAAGGTGGAGACTGCTACTTGCGTCGCGATCGCTGCAGGCCTCCTTAAGCCCAGTCGCCACAGACTCATTGTGGTGGGTTCCGAAGTCGCCACGTCCCAGGAGGCATTGCAGGCCCAGCTTGACGACCTGGAACGGGAGGTCCTCAGAGACGTCGTGCTCATCGTGGACGGCTCTGTGGTTGGATTGGCGTTGGACTCCCGGCCTGAGCAGTTCATACGCATTTTCACAAGGAGCCTGAGTGTAGTTTGTTGCCGATGCTCGCCTACAGACAAGATGAGGGTCACAGAACTCATAAGTCGTCTTCCTCGCACACGTACTTGCTGTGTGGGGGATGGCGGCAACGACGTCCCGATGATTTCGGCAGCTCATGTGGGCGTCGGAGTGGTAGGGAAGGAGGGCAACCAGGCTTCAATGGCATCGGACTTCTCAGTGGATGAATTTCAAGCCATTCGCCGCCTACTTCTGGTTCACGGACGAGCCGACGCCATCCGCAGCTCAAAGCTAAGCAATTTCGTCATTCACAGGGGACTGCTGATCACGTTTATGCAGGTGATATTTTCGGCACTCTTCTACTTTATATCTCTCCCTATATTTCAGGGTTGGTTGCAGGTTGGTTACACGACGATTTACACTATGCTGCCGGTATTCTCATTGGCCACGGATATAGATCTGCCTGAGAGGGTCGTCATGGTGCAGTACCCCGAGTTGTACAGCGTAGCACGAGACGCACGCAAGCTTTCGTACCGGTCGTTGCTGATGTGGACGTTCAAGTCTCTTTACCAAGCTGTGGTCATCATGCTGGGGTCTCTCATTCTGTTTGAGAAGGATTTCATGAACGTGATCGCCATCTCCTTCAGCTCGCTTGTTCTCGCTGAGATCTTCAACGTGGCGTCGGAAATTCACACCTGGACGCGGTTCATGGTTATGGCGGAGATCGCGTCTGTTCTAGTTTATCTAACAAGCATGCTGTTCATGCCAGCCACATTCAATCCGGAATTTGTCGGTTCGCAGGCCTTCTGGCTTAAGGTGCTCGTTATCACGCTGTTGGCCTGGTTACCTCTACAGCTGGCGAAGATTATTGGCCGTAAGTTCTGGCCTACCCACGGGGCCAAGCTCCTGAAAGGTGTGGACGTCAGAGCGTTCATTGTTTGAAGGATTTCTTTGGTTGATGTTTCTTGAATTCCCTTTTATCGCATGCCACCTCCATACAGCATTGCATGGACGCAGCTGCCATTGGTTACTCAGATCGCCCCAGTGGTGGGGCATACTGGACTCACGGATGCTCTCGGAGCTGTGCATGACTTCCAAGGCCATCTGACAATTGGTGTGGGAAACATGGCCTTCTGCAAGCCCCTCCGCTACTGGCAGTTGGATGTTGATCTCGCCAAGGATTTCGACGGAGCCCTCGACCGTGCTGACGAGGACTTCTCTCGGAGGAACCACAACATCTGCTCCAACAACTGCCATCACCATGTCGCTCGAGCGCTAAACCTCATGAAGTACGAGGGTAGAGAGGACTGGGGGCAGGTCGACGTGGCTTGGCGGATACTCACTCAAGGTAAGTGGGTGAAACCTAAGTATGCCTTCTTCGTATGGTTTCCTTTTGTGGCTGTGGTGACCGGTGTGGTGCTGTTAGCCCTTTTTGCATAGAGCGTTTTCGCTTCGGCGGAGCGAAAAAATATCAAATGAGATTTCTTTTGCATATAGCGCTGGTAAAAGCAAGTTTCTACGATGCCCTTTACGACATGGATGCCATAAGGCGTCTCAAGACAACGACCAGCAGCACCTCCGCGCCAAGATCTACGTCTGTGGGTTCGACACCTCCTCGGACTACAAGTGTGAAACCAACGCCTGTGCAGATTGCGCAGCCGGCAATATTGCCAACTGCCGAAGAACCTTCCTTTGGGGCGCATTTATTGGATCGCCTGTTCGCTTTTGTGGAAGACAGCAGCGCGATGTGGATTTTCGGAGTGACGCTGACGTCATCAGTTCTCTGCACCTGGACCGCCGGACTCTTTATCACGGCGGTTCTTATTATCCTATCACGTGTTCGGAGAAAGTAAAGCATTCGTGGGGTGCCACCACGTATATTGTGCATAAACGAAATCTGCATGACTTCGACAGAAACTGTTACTGAGGTCACCCTTACGACGACCCCCACGGAGGTTCTACGCAAAGACTACAAACCTTCCGACTACGCGATTACCAAGGCCTCCCTCCAGCTGGATCTGGCACCGGAAGCTACCCAGGTGCGGAGCTCCCTGACTGTAGTTCGCATGGAGGTAAGCGGCGCGCCATTGGAGCTCCGCCTCGACGGAGAGGACTTTCAGGAAATCGGGGCCCTGAAGGTGGCTGGGCGCGAGTTAGTGCGAGGAACTGACTTTGACGTTCCTGGATCTGGTTCTAACATCGTAATTTCCAAGGATCTACTGCCGGTGAAGGTTGGCGAAAGTGTCGTTGTCGATACTTGCGTTATCATCAACCCTCTAGCAAACAAACAGCTGATGGGACTCTACCTCTCGGATGGTATCTACACCACTCAGTGCGAGGCAGAGGGTTTCCGTCGAATATCCCCCTTCCTTGACCGTCCCGACGTAATGTGTCTCTTTGACGTGACCTTGAGGGCCAGCAAAACCGAATGTCCAGTGCTTCTCTCCAACGGCAACAAGATCTCTCGTCGGGATCTCGATGACGGACGTCACGAGGCTGTCTTCGAGGACCCTTGGCCCAAGCCGAGCTACTTGGTCGCGGTGGTTGCTGGCAAACTTGAGTCGAAGTGCATTCAGCACGTACGTCCTGACGGTAGACCGGTGGATATCATTCTGTGGGCTCAGGGCGATGATGTTGCGAAGCTTGAGTGGGCTCTGGAATCTGCTAAAAAGGCTTTCGAGTGGGACGAGAAGGAATTTGGTCGCATCTACGATCTAGACGTCTTCCACGTGGTGGCTGTCGCCGACTTTAATATGGGGGCGATGGAGAACAAGGGCCTCAACATCTTCAACACCAGCCTGCTGTTGGCCTCCACGAAGACATCCTCCGACAACGACTACGACCGGATCTTGGGTGTTGTTGGCCATGAGTACTTCCACAATTGGACCGGCAATAGAGTTACATGCAGAGACTGGTTCCAGCTCACTTTGAAAGAAGGCCTTACCGTTTACCGGGACCAACAGTTCTCGGCGGACTTGACGTCGCGCGGGATGACAAGAGTTAAGAACGTGCAGTTGATAAAGACACGCCAGTTCGCTGAGGCTTGTGGTCCTTTGAGCCATCCTATTCGGCCGGAATCTTACGTCGCCATGGACAACTTCTACACTGTCACTGTCTACTGGAAGGGCGCAGAGGTTATCCGGATGTATGCCTCTCTGTTGGGCAAGGATGGCTTCCGCAAGGGCACTGACCTCTACTTCGAGCGGTTCGACGGCCGTGCTGTTACCTGTGACGACTTCCGAGCTGCTATGGCCGACGCCAACGGCGTCAATCTTGATCAGTTCGGCCGTTGGTACTCCACAGCTTATACTCCTACCGTAGCTGTAGAGAGTCGTGTAGATGCCGGTGTCCTGACGCTTAAGATGACCCAATCCTTCCCTGATACAAATGAAGCTGTGGAACCGCTTCACATTCCTGTGCGGGTTGGATTCTTAGGGAGGAACTCCGGTAAGGATGTCCTGCCTGAACAAGTGTTCGAGCTTAAAACCGCCTCCGAGGAGTTCACTGTCGCGAACGTTCCGGATGACTTGGTTCTCAGCGTTTTGAGAGATTTCAGTGCCCCTGTGAAGTTGCAAATTGCACAGACTCTGGAGGATCTCGCGTTCCTGATGGCGAATGACCAAGATCCCTACAATCAGTGGTCTGCCAGCCGCTCCCTCTACTCTAAAACTCTGGTGGAATGGTACCATGCAGCACTGGAAGGCAGGCCTTTGCCGGAGATTGACCCCATAGTGCACACTGCCTTTGACTCCCTTCTGAATGCCGACAGTGAGGATAAGGAATTCCAAGGAACGTGCCTTACACCACCGAGTGTTTCTGAGCTCCTAGAGGAAATTTCAACCAACCGAGATCCAATCATGGCAGACAAGGTTCGTAGACTATTTGTAGTGGCAATCGGCGCCAAGCACAAAGATGCCTTGATGGCAAAATACCTGGAGCTTCGATCGGAACTTGGCAAGCTACCGTTTCAGCCCACTATGGAGCAAATTGGCCGTAGAGCCCTTCTATGCACCTGTCTCGGCTATCTGGCCTCCGAAGAATCGCAGAGGGTCGCAACAATGCTCAAGGAGCACTATGACAGCTGCGCTTCCATGACTGAGCGACTGTGTTGCTTCTCTGCCCTATGTGGCTTGCCACAATTCGCTGAGAAGGACCTTGCGATAGCCGACTTCTACGCACTGGCTGCTGGAAACGCGCTCGTGGTCGATAAGTGGTTCGCAGTGCAAGCCTCGTGTCGGGCGCCTTGTCTCATTGACATCGTCAGACAGCTCATGGAGCATACGGATTTCAAGGGGTCGTTGAACCCCAACAGGTGGGTCGCCCAATGCTATGTTCATTCAGATTGCGAGCCGTATTGCTGCAGTTCTCCGCTACCCATCACGGTTTCCATACGCCGGGAGGCTACGAGCTGATTGCCAAAGCCTGCATCGAGATTGATCGGGTTAATCCTCAGCTTGGAGCGAGGCTGGCCTCTCAATTGATCAACTTTTCGCGTTTGGCGCCGAGCTTTGCCAGGCGAATGGTTCAGCAGCTGCGTCTGATTCAAAGCGAGAAGCTTTCCCCAGACACGTTCGAGATCGTCGAGAAAGGGCTGTTGACGGCTACAAAGCTTGGCTTTTGATATGTGGAGTAGCTCAAAGTTCGTGGCACGCTGCTTTTAGATGGGGAAACTTGTACGCTAAAGGCTCGGAGTCATCTATGCCTTGCAGTAGAAGGTCGGCCTGGTCGGGGTGGAGGCTTGTCTTCGCAACACTGATCCAATTGCCTTCCCTCCGGCACAACAGATGAATGTCGTTCTCTACCAAATCGTAGCGTAGCGAGGGGAACCCAGGATGGCTCTCGCGAATTTGGAGTTGCAGTTGGCCCTTGGCTTGACAGACGACCGTGGTGCGTACCGAACCTCTCTCCAGCTCAGGTGCGAACCAGCTTTTCACTCGGTCAACGATAATTCCGCCACCGGAAATTCTTCGAGCTATTTCCAAACGCGATTTCCTTCCTGGAGAGTGCTGGAGGCGCCACTGGGTCCGCTGGCTGGGTGATCGCTCCAGGTAAAGAATTCTGTCCGGGAGGAGTGCGCAGGTTAGGCACGAATGAGGAGTCTCCTGCCTGACAGCCATCTCTCCTGTGGCGGGGACGTTCCACACTGAGAAAACTCCATAGTCCTGGGGCAGTCGCAAGCTCTCCACATCTCCGGTCGTCCATAGAAAGGAAGGTGTGTCATCTGGCAGCAGTGGCCAATTGTACTCAGCAACACCTTGGCTGTGTTTGACCCGAACGACGGTTCGATCAGTCCCTTGGTTGTGTTTACGGAGCAAGGTCAGAGGCTCTCGCGTCGCCGTCAGGGCTCTAGTCACCAAGCGGAGCTGACGAGTGAGATCTGACCTTTCAGACGCGCCGTGCTCGACGTGAGCGTCCTCTTCGTCATGAGTGGCGGTCGGTTCAGTGAACTTTATCTCCCTCCAGAATTCAGGCCACGAATTGAAGATCAGTTTGGGATCCCAGGAGTTGTGGTACACGAATGGGATAGGGTCGATAACAAACATCTTTTCTGGATCCGAGATTATTTCAGTGGCGATTGTTGTTGCTTTTTCGGAACTTCTTTTTCTAGTAGGCCGGTGCTCCTTCTTTAGAGAGAGCTCACTTTTCGTCTTTGACCTTCGAGGAGGGTAAATTGGCGGCTTACCACGAACGCCTGGGAGCAGTTCGTATTTAGACGCCTTCGGAGCTTGAACCGTATCCGTCATTGGCGCTTCTCCAACTGCTGCGTCGTCTCCAGCTGCAAAAGGCAGTTTGACACTGAAGATCGAAAGCAAATGTACGGGGGGCTCTGCGTATGATGAAGGGCGCAGCATTAGATTTCCGTACGCGTGGGGCAACAAATCGCAAAAAAAATAGAATAATTGTTGCCGATGGTTGAACTGACGCTTCCAGCCTTCCTTCCGTGGATCATCTCCTGGATCTGCGCTGAGATTGCCTGCTCAATGTGGTGGACTAGGCTCGTGCCTAAGGCGTTCGGATCTACTTCGTTCGATTGTTGCAAAGAGAAAGACATGAACGGAAAAATATTGCGCTCTGCGGCATTGAAACTGGTTGAAACTTCTGTAATTGGAGTTGTCTACGAACTGGCTCGCCAGTCCACTCCAGTTGATACTGCAGTCGTGGCCCTTCTGCTACTTTCACCATCGATGCTGTTCTGCATGACTGGCGTTTACAATAGCGTAGTCTGGGAAGGTCGCAACATGGCCTACTATTTTGCCGTAACTGGAGGGCAAATATCGTCGATGCTGGTTGTAGTGCTTTCTTACCACGCGGTTCGCCGTATTGTGTAGTGTGTAGGCTACTGAGCCATAGATCGTAAACAACGAACGAAAAGGACCATTTGATCGATGGACCCTCACATATCTCTGCCTGCATTGTTGCCTTTGGTGGTCTGTACGTTTGCGGCCCAGGGAGCAAGCACTTTCTGGTTCAACTACGTGTGCAGTGAGCCTCTCTTGGATACTGCCAGCCTACGCGTGAAAGATTCCAACCGGAGAGTTTTGCTGCCCTCCATTCTGCAACTAATCGACTGTCTCGTCATTGGCGTTGTTTATGAACAGGCATCGAAATTTGCACGACCTGAAGATTGTGGACTAACAGCCATGATATTGCTGTTGCCGTCATTGTTGTTTAACATGACTGGCCTTGGCAATTGCGCCATCTGGGAAGATCAAAACCTAGCGTACTACCTCGTTCTTGCTGGGTCGACGTGGTTCCAAACTCTTTCGGCGATTTTGGGATACCACCTGGTCCGGTTATCAGGTTTTTGAGAACGGTGCTGTGTTAATTGAGATTTGATATACCCACCTGGTCCGGTTATCAGGATTATGAGAACATGTTGTACTGTGTGTTAATTGAGATTTCATATGCTTTTGCGACATTCGAAACCGAAGAGATCCCTCCACGGAGTCGCGCTTCTTGGGTTAATTAGAAACCCAGAGAAGCTTGATGAGGCCGTTCTGCGGTCGGTGCAGGAACGGCAGGTGGTGGACTTCAAACCTGTTCAGACCTTTGATAATTTCATAGGCCAACTGCAGGAGCATACTATTAGTGTAATCGTGATTGACTTCGACTCGACTCTACTGGATAAGTCTGTTGGAGGCGGCGCTTCCGAGAATTCCATCGCAGAGCTGGCTACACATCTGAGCGCAGACGCGATTTCGCTCGCGCGTTGGGCGCATCAAAACGATCTTCCCGTGTACGTTGCTACTCACAACGACGAACGGTTTGCTCAGGTTGATAAAAACGGAGTTCGGAAGTTGGCGGGTAAGAGGCTCGTGCGAGCTGTCCACGCTAAAAACCCCGACAATGACGAATGGCCAATCAAAGGTGTCTTCGCCTTCTACCCAGACGTTGAACCCTGCGTCAAGAATGAGCACTTGAAGCTCATATGCAAGGATGCCAAAGTACCCAACCATGAGGTGGTCCTCATCGACGATAACCAGCTGAACTGCGAGGCAGCGCTGGCTGCGGGCTATCACGCTGTGCTGGTCGTCGGTCCCGGTTTTAGGTTTTCAACTGCGCAGTGGCTCCAGTAGATGTCTTCTGTAAAAACATCTAAAAAGCATGCATTGCGGTGCACAAGCAGCTCCCTTCAGAGAGAGAAGTCAATTTAACGCCCAGTTGCAACAAGCAGCAGATGCTTCTCTTGCAATCGTCAAAAATGGGTGGAAGTCGGAGAATGTGCAAGTTGTTAACGAGTCCATATCCTGTTGTCTTGACCTCCTCAAACCATACCGAGAGGCTCCTCAGTTGCTCGACGGAGACGCCCCGTCAATGGTGGCCTTAGGCATGCGCTGCTTGCTGGATGCCTTGCAAGATGACATGTGGAACGGCGAAATCTTCATGCAGGCTTTGATGGTGGAATGGGCCAGATTCCTTCATGGCCTGGGGTCTGTTAGGAAGCATGCCAGACTGAGTCTGCTCTTGCCACGGGACCCGTCGTCGATGCCACTAGTTGCAAAGCTGCTTCAGGCGACGGCAGAGGCAAGGAAACGTCGTCGTCCAGCGCTGTGCACAGATAACCCACTGTGGATCATGACGACAACGGAGCTCCAGCTGTATGTAGCGGAAGGCCTGTGGAGAGTTCATGTCTTCTTGATGTGGTGGCTTTATCACCTGCTCTTGCTTCCTTTTCCATTGGCTACACTGCTTCCTTCAGAAAGCATGGAAGGTTTGCTGGAATTGATGGCGTCTGATCCTCTCGCCATTGTCAGGTCGACTTCAGCTCATGTAGGCACATCTGCAGTCTCATAGCAGCTTTTTCGCCGCTACTTCATGCGGTCCGACTCCCCGGTCGACGACTGGTTGGCAGCCACCACTAGAATATTGGCGGCCCACGCGCCTTCCGCATTCGACGACGAGGCGAGATGCCGACTGGAGTGCCTGTCGGAGACGCTCAAGCTGCATATGTCTCCGGCTGGGTCCATACTGGCTGAGCTGGCGTCCTTGCTCATGAGGGACCATTCAAAGTCGCCGTACTCCTCGAGGAAACTTCGAGCGGCCTGTCTCTCCCGTGTAACCTGCCTAAGGCTAACCAGCAAAGCTGACTCTTCTGCGGAGCCAGCAGCACTGGAGGCGGCGTTGACGGTGCTGTTGGAGGACCTCCGAGACCCCGTTCTGGTTGTGAGGTGGAGTGCCGCCAAGGGTGTCGCCCGAGTCGTGAGGTGCCTGGACTGGCCCACAGGCTCTAAGGTCGCCAACTTCGTTTTTAGCCGGGCGGAGTTCGTACCCACGACCAAGAGCACCTATGTGGGGTTGAACGGCGAGCTGCTTTGCCTGTCGCTGCTGTGCAAAATCGGGCTGCTGGATGAGTACGTTGAACGTCTGCTGGTTGTCGTAGGCGAGGCCTTGTTAAACGACGTGGATCCGGCTACGCAGTGTGTCCGGGATGGAGCACTCTGCCTCTTGTGGTCTCTATCCCGATACTGCCCCCGTCGCGTAGTCGATTTCCATTACGACTTCTGTTTACACCTCACGTTGAAAGCTGCATTGCTCTCAGTGGAGCTTTGCACTCGCCGAGGAGGTGCCGCCGCATTGCAGGCACTTGTCGGCTACCGTGGCACGTCGGACGAGATGATGATAAACCTGCTGCAGCTGGTTAACTTTACGTCGGTGGGCCCTCGGTCTCAGGCTTTTCGGTCGCTAACGCCATTGGTGGCAGGTATGCTGCCGACTGCCCCGCTTCTCGATTTTGTCGTTCGTGATCGGATGCTACATCCGGTGGCTGCTGTGAGAGAGGACAGCGGCCACCTGCTTGTGAAACTACTAGGCATAGTCCGGCCCACCGAGGAGGTGGTGGTGCGGATACTTCGGCAGTACTGTGCCTTGTTTTGGTGTGATCCGTCTCCATTCCGACGACATGGATGTCTTGTAGGTATCAGATCTACTGTGTCTGTACTGGATCAGACTGTCAGCCGTTTGGATACCAAGGCTCAGGCTGACGTCTTGGCCATATCCCGACGTATAGAGAAGGAGCGAGGCTTCCGTGGTAGAGGCGGGCAGGAACTACGCGCCGCGAGTTTAGAGGTCATGGCTGCCGTATCTACCTCGAGGGTATTCTGCATGCAATACGAGGCCGACGTTGTAGTTCAAGCGGTGCAAGAGGGCTTACTGCATCCCTATGCACCAGTGCAACAGGCGGCCGCATTGTGCTTGCAAGCGATATTGAAACGGCTCCAGCAAGTCCCTCCTTCGGTAATGGACTTTCTGACAAGAGCATTGCCGAAGTTTCGAACTGTAGTGCAAGGACAGCTACTTGGCATTTGTCAACTACCGTTTCAATTGTTGACCGTGCAGGACTCGGGCACTATTCGCAACCTATGCTTTCGAATTGTAGGAGACTCCTCCGCGGATGTCGAATGTCGCCTGACCGCTGGGGTGGCCCTCGCCATGCAATGGTCGGTTTGCGCGCTCGGCTGTCTCGATGACCAGGAGATCTCCCAGCTGATCCAGGAGCTTTCGTTCGATTTCGCCACAGACACCCGAGGGGACGTAGGCTCTTGGCTGCGGGAGTTTGCTGCGGAACTTATCGTGCTGCATCTGTGTCGAGACTCAAGTCGGAATACAGTGTACTTACCTGTACTTGTGCGACTTGCGACCGACAACCTTCATAGAGTCGCCTGTCGAGGAGCTTTGTGCCTTCTGGACGCCCTCTGTGTCCTCGCCGGCGCGAGCCCCCACCTAGACATAGAGGGAGTCGTAGCGTTGAATTTGCGAGGTGAGGTCCCAGATTCCGAGGGACGGCTGGATATCTGGGAGGCGCGCATATGCAAGGCGCTGCAGTCGGAGTTCCTGAAGCCGCGGCCTCAGTTGACTTTCATGCTTACCGAGCTGAGAGAAGAAATCCTCTCAGAGATCGCAGACCAGCACTCTGCGCTGATGCTGGATGCACTTTTGCAGTTCGAGGAGGATCAAACGGACGTCAAAGCCATCTGTGAGCCTCCATTGTTCGCGTTACTCAGCCGTCAGACTACCCCAGTTGTGTCGGATACATTCGGTTACTCGCTGGATAAGGCCGCTCGTCAAAGACCCCCATCTGAGTCTACCCGCTATCAGAGGTCTTCTACTGCATCTGCAGGTCGATTATTTGGGAGCTGTTCCTAACATTCAGAGTCAGGTGCTTCGCCTGTACAGTCACTTTGTGTGCACGACATACGATGAGGATGCTGAGATCTCACCTCCACTCTTCACAAGGGCTTCACGAGGCTCCCTCGAGGTACCCTTACTGGTTGCCCTCCAGCGGTTCATGCCGCATGTGACGACAGAAGCGGATGCCTGGCTGCGCGTATTTCAACTGCACCTTTCAAAAGCCAAGACATTCAAAACTACCTGCGAAGTCCACGTCCTCTCATTGCGATTCTCCCTCTGTAGTAACGCAGATGTCGGTGCCCGCCGTGCGGCGCTTCTCCTAGCACTTAGAGCGCTCAAGCACGAGTATCCTCAGGCACGGTGAGTCTCCTAAGTCCCTAGTACGCAGCCGCCGTCTCGCTGAGGAGTGCTACACGTTACTAGTTTCCGGAGAGCACTGGCAGAAGCGGTTGGAACTCGCTACCTTTTCGGCGGAGGACTTGAGTCAACTCCTCGTGGAGACGCCTTGGAGCCTATGCACGCCCTCTCAGGCTTCAGAGGCCCACCGAGCTGTACTTGAGTGTGTTGGTAGTCCGTGTTAATTGAAAAGCCCTCTTGAGAGAATTTAATTTGCCGGTCACGACCCTTGGTGCCTGAACTGTTTCGCCGAACAGCTCATGGCAGACTCCCCCACCTTCTCCAGTCGGATCGTATTCTGGCTCACAATCGTCGGATGCAGTGTGGGATTCGGCAACATCTGGCGGTTCCCTTACATCGTCAGCAGCAGAGGCGGCCTGTCGTTCATTCTCATGTATGCTATCATCCTCTGTATTGTGGCTGTTCCCACGCTGCTGGTAGAGTTTGGACTGGGGCAGGCCTCTCGTTCTGACATGGCAGGCGCCTGGTGTTCCATGGGAAACAAGCGGCTTCGGTTCATGTCCTTGGGCTCGCTGGCACCTTTCTTCCTCAGTCTCTTCTACCCCTTGCTGTTGGTGTGGTCCCTCACCTATTTCTTCGCCTGCTTCCAGCGCGACCTGCCTTGGCAGCCGAAGGCAGAACAGGACTGGTTGGAAGCCGCGAACAGCTTCTTTGATTCCTCACTGCGGATAAACCCTCAGCGGGATGGGGGGATAACTGCGTTCAACTGGCCTCTATTTGGTTACCTTTGCCTAACGTACGGTTTGATATTCGTGGGAGTGATGATTGGACCTCGTCTAATGGGCAAACTCATGTACGTCACCATGACGCTGCCAGCGGTTTTCTTGATTGTTCTGCTTGGCATTGGGGCATCTCGACCTGGAGCTATCACTGGGATCAAAGCCTACATCGCCAATTTCGACCCGTCGACATTCCAGGATCAAACTGCTTGGGTGGCTGCCACAACTCAAGCGGTATTCTCCTTGAGTCTAGGCTCTGCTGTGTTGTACACCCTAGGATCACACAACCCAGTCCATCAGAATTTCATCACAGACGCCTATGTCATGATTGCCGCTGATACGGCCTTCGCCCTGGTGGCTGGCTTCGCGGTCTACTCGGTGCTGGGATTTCTCTCCCAACAGACATCGACGCCGCTGAGCGACCTGCCCATCCAGGGTATTGGCCTTGCCTTCAAGTCCTACCCTGTTGGGTTAGCCACACTTCCGTATCCTTGGGCCAACATTGTGACGGCTATGTTCTTCTTGGTGCTCATTCTTCTCGGGTGGGACACGCTGGTGTGTGAGTTTGAGAGCAGCGTCAACCTTCTGACCAACTCACGCTTGAACAAACGCAACTTCAATCTCGGTTGGAAAACTACCACAGCGGTTGTTTGCCTCAGTCTCTTCATTGCCAACCTCCTTCTGGTCACAGATGTGGGGATATATTGGCTTGAGATTGTAGATCACTACTTGTCCTTCTTCATTTTGGTTCTATTCACATGGCTCGAGAACGTGCTTGTGGCGTGGGTGCTCAACGCTCATCACACAACTGCGGTTATTGGACCTATGCGCTACATGGTGGCCTTTTCAGTGGCCGTGGGACTGCCAGCCATCCTTGGATTAGGAATCTCAATTGGTTTCACTGACCGGTTCGACTCGGGGGCTCAGTGGTATCTGCTCGGGTTTGGAATTTGGTACATGCTGGGACTGATTCTGGTGCCACTATCCGCGACCACAGACTTGCGAAATGGAAACCGGCTCTCGATCCCAGAGAGATACTACCATACCTACGCTGGCAATGTAAGCTTCCTTCGGGACAATTTCAACTCCGTCACCAACAGAAAGTTCTCACTCTTCTGGTTTCTCACCATGAAGATCCCAAGCAGCTCGTTCCTAACTTTCATTATGTTCCTCGCCTTCGGTCGCGGAGCAACCTGGTGGCCAGGTTTGCAGGAAACTTATTCTGTGTGGATGCAGGTATTGGGAGTCGTTCTGGTTGCTGCTTTCTACGTCGCGGTCGTGTCTTTCATTCTGCTCCCTGAAAACGCTCTGCTGCTGACTACAGAGGATTTGGACGAGTTCCGTCTTACGAAATCAGCGTTCGGCATTGAAGACCGGAGAACCACTATCGAAATGATTTCTGTGGACTCGCCTTCCGCCTCTAGAAAGTCAATTTCGGAGGTACGAAGAAGAAGCAGCCAGTGACAATGTTAAGTGATGAAGAATCCCGGCATATTTTATTTTGGTGCGCTCGACGAATGAATTCGGAGAGGACTTCATCCGAGTCAGAGGTTGATATGGCTACAGTTTTCGTGGAACCGGTGCCGCCGGTCGTTGAGGTGAATGCGGAAACGAAGAGGAAGTTCAAATGTACACTTAAGCTGCTGAACATATTGCTGTTGGTGTCGATGATCTTACTGATTGCGGGAATCTTTGGCATTCTGATTGGCAGACTATTTATTGCTGGCACTGTCGTGTTGTTGGCTGTGGTGATGTCAGTGGTTGCAGTGCTGCACACCACGTGGGCAACCATGTCGCTGAACCTCGTGTTCAATTTTTTCGCATTCGGCCTTATGATTCGTGGGCTTTGTCTCAGATGCTTCGACGCTACCACCGATGGGCCCCCATCCTTCTGGACCTACTGGCTGAGAGAGGTGTACACCGTACTGAGACCCGCGGGGGGTGGCGTCGCAATGGGAGTCATCAGCTGCATCCTGTTTTCGGTGTCATTGCTGTGCAGCGTCGTCATAGTCTGCGGAGTTCCAGCAAGCGTTCAGAAAAAACTTCACAAGTGAGTTGACCTCGCTATTCAAACGCAGCTCCTTTGAGTTTAACCAAAGACTGACTCATAGGAAGCACGCTGCTCGAACTGCATTCGTTTTCCTGACCCTGAGCACAGCACTTGGAGCCCTGGAGCTCGTGGCGGTCGGAGACATCGCGGTCGGGGTCACGCTCCTGTGGCTTTGTCTGGCTCAGTGGTTGTTGTGGTGCGCCCTCTCCATCCACCCATGGTTGATCAATCCGGCTTCTCTGTCAGCCTTTCCTTCCGAGTACACCCCTGTGGTGCTGATAGTCGTGGCGATCCTGTTCACTGTCTTCCATGTGGTGGCAGCTGGGGTGTTCATGTCCAGCATTGCTGGGGAATCATACTGGATTCGACGACTCCAGCACCTGGTGTTCACCAAGCGCGGCGCGATGATTCCAACCCCAGTTGAAGTCGTCGCTCTTTGGAGGATGACTGCGACGGTCAGTCTCTTGGTAGTCTGCATTACATTTGTGTTGCTGCTCTTCGCCCTGTGCAGTGTCGCAGCCGAGCGTGGTGGGGTGCAGGCGATCACATCCCTGCCTTGCATCGAGGAGACTACCGAATGTGACGACGTGGCGGGTGCTGATGTCTCTCTGGATGAGGAGGTTGCCGCGGAGGAGTGCGAGGTTATCGATGAGGACGAGTTGACGTGTCCACTCGAGGACGAGAGAGAGGTCGCGGACGCTGTGGAGATCGCCGTTAACAGCGGTGAGGTGGATGTGGGAGACGACAACGCGGTGACAGCGTTGACACAAAACGAAGCGCGTGATGATCCGCTTCCTTGACATATGACATTACAATTAGAGCAGAAGACGCTAAGAGACTAGCAAATTCTGCGCTTTCGTTCTGAACTTTAATTCGGTAGTCCAAAGGACTGTTCCTGCTCAGACTGACTCTCGCCGTGGACGTCATCCAGGCCGCTCGAAAACGAGGGTCAACGTAGACAGGCAACGAGTGCTGGTCATCCTCACAGGTTGGATTAGTCTCGAATGGCAGGGAGAACAAGTAGAGTCACTATAAAATGACACTGTTCGAGCACATTCGATAATGAATTGCAGGTATTAGCCCAATTACGAAGACAAAACGGATTGTCCAGAAGCCAATCCACTGGTACCGGGTGGGGCGTCTATAACATCACTGGGGTGACTGGTCTCAACTTATGCAGCTGAGATTCGGACATGTGAATTACTTGCGGATTATCCCCCATCGCTGGTATTTCTTACAAATGCAGGCCCAACATCTCAAAGCACCAGTACGTATTCCGTCTGAGGAACATTTAAAAAGTTTGAGAATCAGTTGAGGAAATTCTTCCCCAGTACTTCTAATCAAAAGCTTTACCGTCCCTGCTTTAGGACGAGACGCACCTTTTCTGAGGGAAACTTCGGAACCAGCTATTAATCGGTTCAAAATTTCTTCTGGCTTCACCCTTCACAGGAAAAGTTTACCGATTCTCGGGTCGTTAGAATATTGCAAGAGAGTCAGTCTTGCTCAGACATGAATGCTACTCAATTCAATGGAACAACCCGCAACATCCTAACACTCCTTGGTCCGTGTTTCTGGTAAAATCGGAAAGCAGGTTCACATAAATCAGCAGGATATCTTAACAGGTGGTAGAGTCCAATCTACCATCTCCCTTCGAGACATGAGAACATGGTGACAGAACTAATGTAAAGTGTAAGCTCCCATGTTCCTGAAATACCCTTCTCCAATTGATGGTCTAATTATCATAATTATGTTTGTTTGGGATCCGAAGAACTGCGGTGAAGGCGCGATACCTCTTATTGCCAGCCTTTTCTGCGGCCTGAATGTGGAGGAATCTGACGCAGGCATCCGAAACAAACTGCGTTCAGTCGAGGGCGCTGCCCCTGTTAACCAAACTCAGTGGATTGGCTTCACCGATGGAAAGGTCAGCAAACTGATGACCCTGAATCGACAAAAGGCTTGCACGACCAAACTGCTCCAACTGCTGCAACAGAGTGCACCTGTCCACAAAGACCTAGCCGACACGCCGCCAATAGGGAAGATGACCTTACCTCGGAGCATCCTCCAGACGGCAATCAGCCGTGCATCCCTCCAGCATGACCTTCCGCCTGAAGCTGTGCGTGAGCGCGGATTCCCCAAGAAGGTGATTCTCCAGGACATCGACGATTACAACAGGTCGATTTACAGAGTGCCTGTCGTATTCCTCGGCACCCGTTACACAGATTCTAATGGAGTCCCTTGCAAATCCGCTCCACTGAAGGAGCCAGGGAAGACATGTAAGCAGTACTCACCGAGCCTCAACAGCCTGAGCCTCTTGATGGATCACTTTCTCTCACAATTCCGCGGGGATGATTTGCGTGATAAGGAGGTCCGCGCCGAGTTCTGCGCCGAGTTCTGCGATGCAGCCCGGCCTGTGAAGGCAGTTCCGCATGCCACATGGGAAGCTACCCAGATACAGTACGAGCTCAGCAACCACAGCGTTCTGGATCGTCCACTGCAGTTTGACAAGAAAACGGCCCAAGTGCTTGTCCCGCAGCGCCAACCACTGGACCCCCTGAACGAGGAGGCCCTTGTTCTTTTGGGGTTCTATCTTGGCGACATCATCGACCACGCTCACCGCCACGGCCGTGCCGTGGGCCCTATTCGACCTGATATGATCCATGTTGACAGTCAAACAGGAAATGTGAAGGTGGCGCACCTCGGCAGTTGTTCAAAAAGGCAGGAGGACATGGATATGGACTGGTTCGAATTGGCCTCCACCCTGCTCCGTGTCTACTACAACATTCCCCAGGAGCGAGCGCCAGATCTTGCGGCGCTCCTCCTCGGCGTTAGCATAAGCACGGACGAGACGATTCAGAGTACAGAACAGATGTCACAGAGCACAGAGCAGATTCAGGGCGTCTTCAAGGACGTGCATCGCATGTATCCCGGCCGATGCGAGCTGAGTACCTTGACGACGACGCTGCTGGGGCGCTTGATAGACCCCAAGGCCGGCCGCACGTTCAGGCAGGCAATGCGGAGCGTCGCTGAGTACTCCACCCTCCCGTCCCACAGGCTCTATGTCGCCGTTATGGGGCCTGCCAGACCTGCTCCCGGAATCCCAACCCAGTGCGCTGACGCGCCAACGCCAGCCAGTCTAACCAAGCACCTGACGGCGCCGGGTTCGGAGGCCGAGGCTACGACCAAACCTACGCCCCGGCCTCGGCGCAAAAAAGCTACGCTTGAGGAAAGCGTGTTAGTAACTCCGCCTACCTGCTTGTCCACTGCTGCAGTGGCAGAACAAGCTGTGGAGAATCCGATGAGCCCTGTAATCAACGAGATGGTATCTCGTAAGGAAAGCTTGATGTTGACTCCGCCTACCCGCTCGTTCACTGCTGCAGTGACTGTGCAGCCTTCTCAGGCCTACTGCTCCGCAACCGCAACGTGCAACAAGCCAACTCCTGTGGCTCCGCCGAGGCCGTCGGCGGGCGTCTTTAGCCTGACTAAATCCAGCAGAAAGATGAAGATTGGGGACCCCCACGATGTCGTGCATACCAGGATTGCATCCCCAGGTGCGCTGTTAGGGGCGCCATACACCTCCAGATAAGTGCGGCATGTATGAATGAATACATCCTTGTAAACAGTAAAATGAGCAGTATGCAAATCGTTGAGAGAATTGGTGTGCCTCCTGCCACGCTATTTGAAGTCTTCACCAGTCAGCGAGAGTGGTTTCGTCTGTCGAGAGGCGCGCCGACGGAAGTTGATCCTGTTGTTGGGGGCAAGTTCAAACTGTTCGGTGGCGGCATCCAAGGAGAGTATGTGAGTCTGGACAACCAGTCAACCCCGCTGAAAATACGGATGAAGTGGCGGATGGCTCAGTGGGCTGACGACGCCGCGTCAGATGTCTCGCTCACTTTTGAGGAGGATGGCAAGGACACAACGATGCTGACGATCGATCAAGTGAAGATCCCCTCTCACGATAAGTACGGCAACGGCTCTCAAGCTGAAAACGCCGAGCAAGGGTGGCGAATCAACATCCTCAACGCGTTGGACAAAGTGTTGCTGTACCCAGTTTTGAACTAGGATGTGTTCGAAGCCGATTCCAGCATTTCTTGTGACTCTCCTTGTGACTCTCGTCTCCTATTAAGGCACTATCTCGGGAAATTTCCAACTCGTCCCCTCTTCCGGGTACTCGTTCTCCATCAACGGCTACAGCAAAACTGCTATCCGGTCAAAGATGCCAGTCCGTCTGTCTGTGAGCTTGCGAGGCTTAGGGCACCATTTGCATGCCAGTGAGACAAAAGGGAGTCTGGTAGGGATGAGGGGGTACAGGCTCGATGAGGCTCCGTTAACGAACGAGATCTCGACTTTTGCAGTCGAATCCGTTGTACTACTGGTTCGATAGCTTGGACCGGCTGACGAAATCCTCAGATGAATGTACTGCCGGAAACGGAACAGGCGGCGCTTGCAGAGTCTCCATGTCCACGGTGAGCTGCTCGGCGAGTTGCATTGCTATGCAATCTAGACACCCATGCTACCGTCCCAGATGACAGCATGTTTGAGTCCTAATAGCTCTTATACATGATAGATGATTAATTCTCATTATGGTAGCGTCACAACTTGAGGTTGGCGAGAATGGATGTCCACAAGTATCCTTCGATAAACTCACTGATACTGAAGAGAACTTACTGGCCTTGTGGAACATCGCAACCAACCACGCGTTTCGGCAAATGCCGGTGCAGTCTCGCAAGGAACGCGCCGAGGTGGCGGAATACAAGCTTTTGGTAAAGGAGACAAAGGAGACAAAGTCCAGACCCCTCAAGGTTCCCGGTACACCACAACAGGAACCCCGACTGAAGAGGCCGACGGTTACATATAGCGGTCAACCAACAGCAGCCGATGTGAGGGACCAGATCCACGCGCAGTTTAAGCTGCTGCTCCTGTCCCTGGAGAATTCGACCACCGAAGAGACGGCGGATGTCATGCAACAACTGATGGTGATGACCTTCCAGGTGCGTGACTTGAGATCTGGAGGCGTTGGGAAAGCTGCCCACCATGCGTCATACCGGCTGTGGCTGTGCCTTCACCGGATGTTTCCTGAGGCCATGTGTGAAGCACTGCGCTGGTACCCAGTTTTCGGCAGCTGGAAAGACCTCAACCACATAGCACGACGAGTAGTGGGAAATCCTGGTGCTGATGCGTGTCTCGATCGCATAGCAATGCTATTCGCCGAGCAGCTCACCGTGGACATGGAGACGCTGCAAGCGCCGCCTGTTCCGTTTCCGGCAGTACATTCCTCTGAGATGTTTGTCAGCCAGCGCCTCATCGAGCCTAACCTGTACCCCCTCATCCCTACCAGACTCCCTTTTGTCTCACTGGCATGCAAGTGGTGCCCTAAGCCTCGCAAGCTCACAGACAGACGGACTGGCATTTTTGACCGGATAGCAGTTTTGCTGTACCCCCTTCTAAGCGGACCCCTCGCTGAGGAGACCACTGCTTTAGGAAGATTCCAGAGAGCGAACCTTGTTGAGGTGCCTGCTGGAATTCAGGACCAGGACAAGTGGTTGATCTGTGAGCGTCAGCGCCGATTCCGACGCTTCATGCAGCCGTTGATGGAGAGCAAGTACGTCCCCGAGAGATTCATGTGCCAAGGAAGATGGGACGAGTTGGATATATCCCGACTCCCTGGAAAGTGCCTTCACAGGAACCGCAACGCAATACAGAGACACGCTCCTGAGAAGATGCAGCAGTATATGGAGCTGGTCGCTTCCTGTCAGCAGGGCAAGGGCGGGCGAGTCACTGCCAAGGGAGGGGCGATGCTGCCGCCAGAGCTCGTTGCACAGGTGATAGATACCGAAAATGAAGGCGCTGCGGAGCTTGCTCACATTCAGTTTATGGACATTCTGATGGATCTGCAGAAGCGCGCTGCCACTTCCGACGGGTCAGAGTGGCTGA